>NC_092333.1:30864230-31171153 GCF_046630445.1 Rutidosis leptorrhynchoides
CCAGAATGATTTTCCCAAGCTTGCAGTTGCCAACATCACCCTTGTTCTATCTAACAAGGTTCTGTTCATCCGCTCTGCCACTCCGTTTTGTTGAGGAGTGTATGCTGTCGTGAACTGCCTTTTGATACCTTCTTGTTTGCAAAACCTATCAAATTCATCACCAGTGTATTCTCCTCCATTATCTGTCCTCAAACACTTGATCTTTTTACCAGATTCAAGTTCAACCCGCGCTTTGTAAACTTTGAAAATTTCAAACACATCCGCCTTTCTCTTGATTGGGTACACCCAACATCTCCTAGTGTAATCATCAATAAATGATACAAAATACTTTGCTCCTCCTAGGGATTGAACTGGTGCTTGCCACACATCAGAGTGAACCAATTCTAGAATCAATTTACTTCTAGAATTTGATGTGTTAAACTTCAGGCGATGCTGCTTGCTGATGACACAATGCTCACAGAAAGGTAGCGATACCTTTGTAAGACCAGGAATAAGATTTCTTTCCACAAGAATCTTCATACCTTGTTCAGACATGTGTCCAAGCTTTTGATGCCATGTCATAGCAACTTTATCACTTGAACTATTCGAAGCAACAGATGCTTCCGATTCCTGTACCGTCTCGCCTTTCAGAATGTATAAATTAGCACCCATCTTTTCTCCTTTCATATGTACAACCGCGCCTTTCTTGATTATCATGATCTTCTCATGTATCACCATCTTACAACCAAGATCATCCAATTGTCCTAAAGACAATAAGTTCTTCTTCAAACCCTCTACGTGTCGCACACCTTGAATAGTACGAACTGTACCATCATGCATCTTCAAAATGATATCTCCAATTCCAATGATCTTTAGTTTATGATCATTACAACTGTATACAGATCCTCCTGAGATACGTTCATATTGTTTGAACCATTCTCTTCTAGGGGTCATGTGAAAAGTAGCTCCCGAGTCAAATAACCAGACATCAACAAATGTCTTTCTGCCTTCATTTGCTACCACTGCCTCACTAACCAAAGTAGTCCCATCATCTGAAGTGCTTGCAATATTTCCTTGAGGATTTGAGTTATTTAAACTTCGACAATCCTTCTTCAGGTGACCTTTCTTGCCACAATTGTAGCATGTATAGGTCTTTTTCTTTTTAGACTTTGGTTTACCGTGATTGTGACTCCCACTTGGGCCACGTTCCGTTGATCTCCCTCCTGACACCAATAAGGCCTCCACTTGTCGTGAACCGGCCTGTTTGTCCTCCTTATTATTGCGCCGATTTTCTTCTTCTAGAATAGCAGCCGCAACTTCATCATAGACTAGATACTCCGAGAGAACATTATTGGTTAAGTTAATAATGAGTTGATCATATGAATCAGGTAGACTCTGAAGTAAAAGTTCAGCACGTTCTTTTGGCTCTATATTGCAGCTTAATGAAGCGAGTTGAGAAAATAGAGTATTCAAAGAATTAATGTGCTCATTAACTGAAGTAGATTCATTCGTGCGTAGCGCATAAAGTTTTCTCTTAAGGAATATCTTGTTGTGGAGTGATTTGGTCTCGTACAATTTTACGAGGTGATCCCAAATCTCTTTCGCCGTCTTCTTTTCTTCTATGCTAGACAAAACGCCATCTGCTAGTGCCAGATGAAGATTTGCGATAGCCTGGCCGTCTATCTCTTCCCATTTTTCATCAGTGACTTCGGCGGAACGTCCACTGATGGCCGCCAAACACTTATCCTTTCTCAGGATAGCTTTCATCTTTAGTTTCCATAACGAGAAGTTACTCCCGTTGAACTTTTCAATTTCAAATTTCGTAGACATTGCTATAATTACAATCTTCTTTTCGACAATATTATTTTTCTTGAGAAATAGTACCCGAGAACTTTTATCGAGTGAAATTAATCTTACTTATTTTCTGATGTGGACGATCCACTCCAGTGGCAATCACAGAGCATACGATAAGTAGATTAATACACACTAGATATTAGAACCTTAGCTCTTGATACCACTTGTTGAGAAAAGTGACACCGAATTATAGCAAACCGCTAGTAATATATGAAATAGTGACAATAAAGAGACACCGAGATTTAACGTGGAAAACCCCAATAGGGTAAAAACCACGGGCAAGGAAAGAAAACGTTTTACTAATAAGAATAATAGGAATTACAATTCTCTCTAATTAAAAGGATAAGCACTAATCTTTATATCTCTTGTAATTAGGAGACACACTCACAAACTCTCTATATTGCTTTTAGTACATGAATGGAGAATGTGTTTTTGGGATGAATGAATGAGCATAAGTTGAGCTCTATTTATACTACTCAAATGAAGGTTGGTGTAGTATGAATGCATGATCCAAAAGTCTAATTTGTATTCCTCAAATTGTAGGCACCAAACATCATTTAATTCCCATGTGAGTATTGACTCACCTACTCCAATATTCAACATCACAAACAAGATTTAGAGTGACGTTAGAATGATGAGGAAGAGTGGGAAAATTTAAACCAATAACATATTGACTATTTACTTTGTAAACTTGTTTTGTAAAATTCTTTGATAAGCATATGGTTACTCTTCATATAATATGTAACACCGAGGCAAATCTCATGCACATCGCTCACAGACATGAGTGATCATAGGATTATAAGGTAATATTCACGCTTTAATGACACAATGCGTTTTGAGACCACATGCAGAGCAGGTGTGTGAGTACGTTGTGGTTAAGCGTGCTCGGGAAAGAACACTACCATGATGGGTGACCTCCTGAAAAAGTGTTCATCGTGTGTGGTCGCCAAGAAAAAGCCGTGCGTCTGCGGGTAAAGCGGACAATATGGTGCCCATGTCAAGTTGGGGTGTTAGAGTATGATATCAGAGCCACTCATGTGTCGTTGGGGGTGGTGGGGCAAACCTCATCGAGGACGATGAGTCCCTGAAGGGGGTGAATGTAACACCCTAGGCAAATCCCACATCGATCACGGACATGAGTGATCATATGATTATAAGGTAATACTCACGCTTAAATGACATAACGCGTTTTGGGACCACATACAGAGCGGGTATGTGAGTACGTTGTGGTTAAGCGTGCTCGAGCAAGTACACTACCAGGATGGATGACCTCCTGAGAAAGTGCTCCTCGTGTGTGGTCACCAAAAAAAAAAACTCGTAAACCTGCGAGTAAAGCGGACAATATTGTGGTCATGTTAACTGGGGTGTTACATATATAATATTCAATTAATTCGTACCTTACCCAAATCGGATAGAACTATTTTACAAACAGATATGGATAATATGGTATGTTCCATACTAATTAAAATTAGAATAACCTATAATAATACTGTACTAAATAAATAAATATACAGTGGACCATCCTATTTTTTTGCCACATTACTCTTACTATATAGGCTTACAGGCTTATGGACACCCATTACTTTACATGCAAAATCAAAATGAATATCTTTCCTCATCATTGTTAACTCAAGTAGATGGATGGTTCCCATGTGCTCAACTTACAATCATACTTCCATTCTGCTTCTCTTTTTATTCTCGTGTCATCCATTTACGACTGTGATATACGGAGTAACTTCGATAACAAATTGAGACTTATTAGTCATGTATCTTTTATTGCCTGAACTAGTAATGATTGACGTAATGATATAGTGATATAGTGATATCCTTGTAAGACCATTTATAGTGGTGACTCGGGTTGTTGTTCGTGTTAATTACTTTTTGCAATTTTTTATGATTAGGATGTGTTTTTGTGTGTGTGTGTGTGTGTGTGTGGAGTATTGGCGGTGTTAGTTTTTGATGTGAGTTAGGAGTATTATGATGATGTGTTAAAATATACTCCGTAATTGAGTAAATATTAAAAAAATATAAAAATAATATTTTTTAAATTAATAAAAAAATTATATATTAAAACCAACGTGAGTTGCTTTTCATGTTGCTTTCCAACCAACATCACACAACGCGTATAACAAACGCATGGATACGGATTAAACTCGCGTTGGATGTGTGCCACATAGATGAACAACGGCGTGACCTTGTACCGATACAAAAGGTCTAATAAGTTTGAGATTCAAATTTCACTAAGACCATTTGTAGCGGTGATGGCGTGATAGCGTGTTTTTGTGGGGTATATTGCTGATTTGATAATGTGATGACGTGATGGAGTTTGTAATGGTATGACGTGATGATGTTGTGATAGAATAATAGGTGCCACCTTTTTATTTATTTTTTTTCAAATTTTATAACTTTTTCAAGTTATTCTATATAAATTATTAATATTTAAATACATATACATGATTTTATAAAATAAAATGATTATATTGTATATATTGTATATATACTATATGTCGTGAGGATCCTAGTCGTTTGGACAGGATCAAAACGACAACATATACAAAATTTTCAAAAATACCCCACATTCAAGGTTTTATACGTAAAATCTTCAGAGGTATAAAACGTAAATTACTTATTTATTATAAAAAATAATAATAAACAATCGTATATATACTATATGTCGTGAGGATCCCGGTCGTTTGGACAGGATCAAAAAGACAACATATACAAAATTTTCAAAAATACCCCCACATTCAGGGTTTTATATGTAAAATCTTCAGGGGTATAAAACGTAAATTACTTATTTATTATAAAAAATAATAATAAACACCACCCGAATTCTAGACAGCCCATATCTCCCTTACCGACGCACGTTAAATTTTTCCGTCATTACCATTAAACTAGAAATAATTTTACGAACAAAATGAAACTAGCTACGTTAGAAACGGACACATTTTAAAAAACGCTAAACACACCGACAACACCCTTTATAAAACGGTAAACGAGGCTTAACACACGGGCCGTTTTCATTTCTCTAAATACATAACGCTACGTTAAATAAGAATACGCAAGCCGAAAAGCCCCGCCGCATCGCGCGGCCCGACCCGGATCTCGTTATTAACTAAAATAAAGTTTGGAATTTTGTTTAAACTACTTTAATACTTTAGGTTATAATGTAAACTTTATTTATAATATGGGGACTAAAGTTGAAATTTAATAAAAATATCTTCATCTTCTTCATAATTTTCGTTGTTCATCACCGAAAAAAAGCTTTAAACATTCCATTCCATTAATCAAATTAAAAAGAAGAAGAAGAAGAAAGACACAACAATATATGATGGTATCTATTATCCAACACGTGTCAACCAAGGGTTCAGCTCAACCTCACGCCTCCGTGATGGCCCCCGTGATAGTGTCATTTTTGGGCTCATCATGCTCACTACAAATGGTATAATATTATATCTTGGGGTTTCAGAGGTATAAAACGTAAATTACTTATTTATTATAAAAAATAATAATAAACAATCGTATATATACTATATGTCGTGAGGATCCCGGTCGTTTGGACAGGATCAAAAAGACAACATATACAAAATTTTCAAAAATACCCCCACATTCAGGGTTTTATATGTAAAATCTTCAGGGGTATAAAACGTAAATTACTTATTTATTATAAAAAATAATAATAAACACCACCCGAATTCTAGACAGCCCATATCTCCCTTACCGACGCACGTTAAATTTTTCCGTCATTACCATTAAACTAGAAATAATTTTACGAACAAAATGAAACTAGCTACGTTAGAAACGGACACATTTTAAAAAACGCTAAACACACCGACAACACCCTTTATAAAACGGTAAACGAGGCTTAACACACGGGCCGTTTTCATTTCTCTAAATACATAACGCTACGTTAAATAAGAATACGCAAGCCGAAAAGCCCCGCCGCATCGCGCGGCCCGACCCGGATCTCGTTATTAACTAAAATAAAGTTTGGAATTTTGTTTAAACTACTTTAATACTTTAGGTTATAATGTAAACTTTATTTATAATATGGGGACTAAAGTTGAAATTTAATAAAAATATCTTCATCTTCTTCATAATTTTCGTTGTTCATCACCGAAAAAAAGCTTTAAACATTCCATTCCATTAATCAAATTAAAAAGAAGAAGAAGAAGAAAGACACAACAATATATGATGGTATCTATTATCCAACACGTGTCAACCAAGGGTTCAGCTCAACCTCACGCCTCCGTGATGGCCCCCGTGATAGTGTCATTTTTGGGCTCATCATGCTCACTACAAATGGTATAATATTATATCTTGGGGTGGTTAAAGAGTCAGAAAGAGTGATGAGTTAACTTAGTTAGGTGATGTACATCTAAGTAAAGATATTCAGCAGATAGTTTGAAAATAACATTCCGTTTAACCGTTAACTAGTCATATTTTTGAATTTTGAAATATATAATATATGAAATGAAATATAGTATCACATCATAGAATAAGCCCATCGATGGGAGTCGTCGTGAAAGCTTCGTTGAAGATGGTCGGTTCTTTTCGGCTTTATTTCCCTACTGCATGTCGGTGGGTAGCACTGGTTTTGGTTTGTTTTTTTCTGTTCAGTTGCTTGTTTATAGGTTGCGTTTGGCAGTCGATGTTTTCCTAACTGTCGATGTGTGTTGTATATTTTACTTTATTGCATATTTTTATTATGGTATCTTGTTAGTGTGTTTTGACTTGGTTAGCAAACTAGTAAAGCGTGTCTTCACTTTCTTGGTGGAACACTCTATTTAGGTTACTTTGTTGGTCGTGTTTAGCCTTTGGTTGGATAGCCTTTGTAACATTTTGTATTTTTTTGATCTTTGGATCCCTTTAATGTTATTGTTTTTCTACCCTTCAACTTAATATCCGATAAATTTATACCAAAAAATAAACTACTGTACGTCAAACCCCAAGGGAAAAAGTTCTATTTTAACTAATTTATTCTAATACGGAGTATTTAATAAGGTTAATAACCGTATATAGATAGAACTAATGCAAACTACATTTATCCTTCATCAATCACAGTATTTTTAAATATCTTGTAAGTTGAATGTTATGTGAATGAAAGTAATAAATTGCACTTTTGGGACCTAACCAAGAAGAAAATGTACCAAAATGAACGTACTCCACAGTGGATATTGATCGTGGCACCTAGCTTGTGACCACAACTCTAATGTGAGCCGTACGTAGAATGACATTTTGATCCAAAGGTCCACTAATTGTTCATATAACATGGAAATGTGGTTTTCTTAGAGCAAGATAACTAGGGAGGAGTATTCTTTCATGTTTAGACAAGAAAATCAAGAAGATATTCATAGAAGAGTTCTAAGACGCAGGCTCATGAAGACCTATTATAAAACTTTCGGAGAATAGTAAAATATGTATGCATAAGTGGCATGAAAAATTAAATCACAAATTTTACTTTTTATCATTTTTGGGATTGCCACCACAAAATACCAGGTTACATTGTCTAGAACACAAGCCCTTAGATCAGATGGAAAAATGGAGTTATAAACTTCCAGCACGGAGCTACAAGCAGATTTTTGTCCGGAAGATGTTAGTTCAAAAGATAATGAGTGAAAACAAGCTATCAAATATCAAGCAAGAGAATCCGCAGGGCCGGACCTAGTATAGGTTGAGTGGTAGCACAGGACACAAGTGAAATACGCGATGTAGTGAAGTTTTTTTCCTATTTTTAACTAGTGACATCAGTTGTAGTGTAATTTTTTGTAACACCGTTGAAATTAGCCATTTAATATAAATTTTTTTGGATTTTTAACCAGTGACATCATTGTGTACCATTCATAGATCCACCACTCAGAATCCGCTTGACGAAAAATTAAAGAACATGAATATATTACAAAGACAAATTGAAGAGGGAGAACAAAAGACTCAAAAGGTAAAGAAAGAGTGAAAGCAAGAATTGATGCAGGACTTAAGTTAGATGTTAAAAAATCACCGAGTCAATGAGAGCCCAATTGCGATTATGTCCATAGAATTAAGTATAATGATAAGAGCCACATTCTTTGTCAATGATGTTGTAAGCTAACATCTCCTAAAAGAGGCATCTTCGGAACATACATTGAAGATGGCTTAAAACTTTTAAAGGGCCGAAATTTGTAAAACCTAAATAGTATATATATATATATATATATATATATATATATATATATATATATATATATATATATATATATATATATATATTGGTAGGATCAAGAGAGAAGTAACCAATCGGGGGGAAGCAAAAACTTTTTTTTTTCGTTTTTTGAGAAAACTTTGTTCACGAACATTATAGATGAGATAAAAATATGAACATTTAGTAGAGACACTTTGTGATAAATGTTTTTATTTTGGCGGGAAAACGCTCGAAGAAATAATATATAACAATTATCGTATTTTTCGAGCGTATATTGAGGTTTTAGCTATTGGGGTTTAGATATTAGGGTTTAGATATTAGGGTTTATAGGGTTTAGATATTAGGGTTTAGAAATTTAGGGTTTAGGGTTTAGGGTTTAGATTGAGTTTTTAACACGAACGATTTAGAGTTTAGGGTTTAGGGTTTAAGGTTTGGTGTTTTGGGTTTATTCCATAAACCCAAAACACCAAACCCTAAACCCTAAACCCTAAATCGGGCTAAATTTTACTTCACAAAACATGAAAAAAACGTTCATATTCTTCACGAACAATATTATCTTGAATGTTATTTTTGTCGATCGTTTTTCGCCTAAATAATAACATTCATCACGAAGTGTCTCTTCTAAATGTTCATATTTTCGTGTGATCTTGATGACGGAAAAAAAGAAATTCCAAAAAAACGAAAAAAAAAAAAAATTTGCTTCCCCCCGATTGGTTACTTCCCCATTGATACTGCCCATATATATATATATATATATATATATATATATATATATATATATATATATAATTACAGAATATCATAAGAAAAATAATTTAAATAGTAATTAATTAGTTTATAGATCATGAGACTAAAAAGATTAGTATACCTATATATATTGAAGTATTTAACGTTTATAATGGTTCATATTTTATGTATTAAACAAGCTAGGACGTTTAAATTAATGTAAAGACTGCTCGTAAATGTACCCTAAAGGTAGCTTGATAGTTTAGAGTTGTGAATCTCCGGTGGAGATCAAAATTCGAGCCTCCTTCTTGGGGAGACAAAGAACATGCTCACAAAGTACATTGGGTAAGTTGAATTCTCATTCTTAATCATATTGACAAAGGGGTCTTTCAGTGGCAAGTTTTAAATTCTTGAACCTCGCTTTGATTTACAAATGACGTTGGCGTCTAGTTTCTAATCAAGAATTGTGTTAGGCAAAAGTCATCTTCGCTATTCATGGTAAAAGTGTTTGATGCATTCTGCCATGTGCTAGTAAAGCCTCCGGAACATAGTCAAATATTGTGAAAAATATTTCTATGATTCATGAAAATAATTATATTCATGCTGAACGCCTTTACCTAAAGGTGGGTAATGGTTCTAGCGCTTCTTTTTGGCATGACCCATGGCTTTCGAATGCCTCTCTATCGGTTCGATTTCCTCGTCTTTTCGCTTTGGACTTGAATCACTCTGGCTCAGTCGCTTCTCGACACTCGAATGGTAACTGGTTGTGGTTTTGGCGTCGCCCTCTTAGAGGTGGTGTGGAATCAAGCCAATTGGCTGAATTGTGTACGGCTCTCCAAATAGTTTCTCTTACTGATGCGCCCGACTATTGGATTTGGGATAATCTACCTCATAATGAATTTGTTGTTGGTCAAGCTAGAGGTCTAATTGGGAACCCTATCTCTTATCCAAGTACTCCTTATACCATGTGGTGTAAAACAGTTCCCATCAAAACTAATATTTTATTTGGCGTCTTAATCTTGATCGTCTTCCAACGATCCCTAATCTGGAGCGTAGAGATATTTTTGTAGATAGAGATTGTTGAGCGCTTTGTGATGTTTCAGAAGAGTCTCGCGATCATCTATGCATTAGGTGTGACACAAGTTATCAAATTTGGTGTAGGATTGGTGTTTGGCTTGGAATCTCTATCCCAATCATGGACTCGATCAAAGACTTATGGTTTTGGATAAATTCACTTCCACAGATTGGAAACAAACGCTTCATAGTTAAAGTGGTGGTAATATCAACTTTTTGGCATATATGGAGGCTTAGGAACGACATTATCTTCAAGGATCACTATGCAAGGAAGTCTTATGTTTTTTATTACATTATTCTTTCCGCGTTTAATTGGTTATTTTCGAGGTACTGCAAGTCCTCTCTTAATTGGACTTCGTGGTTACACTCGCCTTTGTACCATTTGTAATTTTTTCTTAGCTTCTTGCTAAGTTTTTTATATATTTATGCCGTTTAAAAAAAAAAAAAAGAAAAAAAAAGGAAAGATTTTTAAGCTTTGCCTAATGATATCTTGTAAAATGGACTATATGATTGAAATGTGAAAAAAACGCTTTTTGACCAATCAAGAAGAAATTGTTGCCAAGAGCTTATTTTGCATGTTCACATTTTTGTAAGACCAGATGTATCGGAGGGTGTACAACTCCGTTGTTGCAGACGTGGAGGAGGGAAAACGCCTCCTTTCTGCCGTATCGAGGCGTTTTCCGGTTGATTTTAGCTGGCGTTTGGGAAGATCCAACGCAATGGGCAACATTCGTTTTGACCATTTTATTAATTTTTTATTATTATAAAAATATTATTTTTATCCCTTTTTTAATATTTGCCCAATTATATTTTGCCACATCAGCAGTTTACTAACAAACTACATCAACATCCAACACCACCACTACTTCACTCACTAACACAACACAAACTAGTCAGCAATAAAGTGCAAAAAATCCACAACACGAATGACCACTACAAATGGTCTAAGACTTGGAGAGTCGGATATTATGTGAAACTTCATTATCTTATACTGAGTGTTTGCTAATTGGAAGAAAGTTAGTCATTAGGGAGTTAATTAGTCCAAAACGTAGATTATACAAAACTATGATGTACGTCTTTCTCTTAGTTCTTACAAATTATTATGCAAATCTAGTCACTTTTCATGAATCGTGATTATCAATATTGAGTAGTAAATTAATCTACGAAATGTATCTATTTAGGCAACCATTCTCATATATAGCGGATATTGTCGTTAGAATGACACACATTGACTTGTTGACTTTAACAACCTTACATCAAGTCCCAATTTAACTTTCTAAACTTCATCATATATAATTTAACAATCACCTCATCATGTTATTTTGGTACGACAGCATATTTTTATTTTATATTAAACTAAGATTTTAAAAACGGGTTTAAACGATAACACCTACTAGCTAAAACCCCTCCTCCACTGCCCCGCAATGCGATGCACGGAAGACACCCGGTGGCGATTCTAGGATGAAATGCCAATGGGGTCCTAATTTTTTTTCTAAGACTAATTATATTTGAATGGCACTTTAGTGGTTATTTACCTCTAAAAAACACAAATTTTAAAAATATATGGGGTCCTATACTTAAATTTAGTGGTGTCCTGTACAATTTGAAGTATACATCGTATAAAAAAAATTCCAATAGTGGGGTCATAGGACCCCACTCATTTCAAGGTAGAGTCGCCTCTGAAGACACCATTGAATGCAATGGCGGAGCCAGGAATCAACGTTAAGGGCGGCATTATGAAGTAAATATAGTAGTATTTTTTTTTTTTTTTTTTTTATAAAATAACAACGATATCCGTTGTAAACAAATAAATCATACGACTTACAATCTTACTCCGTAGATGAGTTCTTACAATCTTACTGAATAACCAGTGGCAGAGCTAGGAAATTTTTTTACCGACGGCGAATTTTTTTTTTAACGTAGGGATTTTGTTGGTAAAATATGGAAGTTTTTGGGTAAAATATCGAGTTTTTTGAGCAAAAAATTTTGAGGTTTTTAAGCAAAATACGAAGGTTTTGAACCCATTATTTAACCTAAGGTCATTATATAAAAACTTATTATCAATCAACCCAACATAATTAAGGACTAAAACATTTCGTTTATTGAATTGTAATTGTAAATAATAATAACAACAAATAATAATGTTAAACAAAAAGCTACATGAATCACAAAAATAAATACAATTTTAATTATACTAGTTATCATAATTATCATAATAGTAGTTGATATTGATATTATATTAATATACTAATAAAGATGGTTGAACATAAACTAGAAAGAAAAAAAAAATATAACCTTGCACAATACCTGCTGAATTTCACACGAATACGTCATTAATTAGATAAATGTTAGGTGAGAATGAACGTGAAATCAAGTTATACTCCGTGATTAAATAACTGAGTTGGGCTACTTTTTATTTACTGTAATTAACTTGGTGATATGATTCATATGGACTTAAAGTAATATGGGCCAATTGAGGAAGGCTTAGTTTTAATGACCTAATATAAATACAAAAATTATTATATATAATAACGAGCTTATTAAATTTGTTGTGGGTGACATTGTCACCTTTGGCTACCCTCCGCCTATGATTGAATGGAATTCAAGGGTAAACATCAAGGGATTATATGGATGACCGTGTATATATGTGTAAAAACTAATGCACTTTCCCATATAGTTTATACTTTATAGTGAAATCTTATCCACTCAACTGTTTAAGAAAAACAATATGATAACAACAACACCAACGTGATGCTAATGTTGCAAAGCGATCACACTCCCACTTGTTATGATCAAACAAGTTGGCAATATAAATAAATTTGTAGTTCGAAACAGATTGATATTTGATATAATAAATAATCGTGTAGATAATATAAAGTTTACAATGGAAGTCTTCATTCATAGTTACATGCAGAAAGATCATGCAAGGTTAAATGAGGTTTTTGCGGGCCCCTGTCTCCCGTACTCCACAAGAAATGGATATAACGTGACCAAAAATTGGAAGAACATATGACAAGTGTAAAAAGTAATTTATGAATCCAACTCATCCAAATTGGATACCAACTTTTTACATTCCCATTACACCAAAAATTGAGTTTGGATTCATAAAAAAATTTCACATATACTTGTTGGGTATTTGAGGTTTCATATATAACTACAATTGTAGTTATATACAATTTTTGGATTCATAAAAAAATTTCACATACACTTGTTGGCCGGGTATTTGAGGTTTCATATATTATATATATATATATATATATATATATATATATATATATATATATATATATATATATATATATATATATATATATATATTTCGTGTATTATTGTAAATATTTTTGTGTATGTGTGTGAGTTTGCCTTAAAAAAAACTAGTCCAGATCCGGCCCGCGCGATGCGGCTGGGGTTTTCGGTTTGCATATTCATATTTAACATAGCTTTATTTATTTACAGAAGGAAAAATGGCTCATGTGTTAAGCGCCGTTGTAGGTGTCGTCGTCGTTAGTGTTTTTTAAAAACTGTCCGGTTCGAACGTAGTTAGTTTCGTTTTGTTGATAAAATTATTTCGAGTCTAACGGTGCTGTCGAAAAAATTTAACTCGCGGCGAGCAGGAAGATACGGACTGTCGTGGTGTAGCGTTTTTTTAAAAAGTGTCTGTTTCGAACGTACTTATTTTCGTTTTGTTCATAAAATTATTTCGAGTATGACGCTTTTGTAACCCGCGGCGAGCGGGAAGATATGAGCTATCGTTGTGCTTAACGTTTTTTAAAAAGTGTCCGTTTTGAATGTAGTTAGTTTCGTTTTGTTCATAAAAATATTTCGAGTTTAACGGTGTGGTCGTTAAAATTTAACTCGGGGCGAGGAGGAAGATACGGACTGTCGAAGTATTTGGGTGGAGTTTTTATTTTAATTGAAAGAATTTATGTTTTACCCCCCTGACAGGGTAGTTTTTGTAAGTTGGTCATAGTTGAGGGGGTGTTTGCAGATTTTGGGTAGGATTTGAGGTGAATGTCGTTTTGACCCAATTTTTCCTTGGGGTGGGTATAATAGGACGGGGTTCCCACCACTTTTAGGATGTAAAAGAGTTAATATATATAACTACAATTCGTACAATCATACTAGTCAATGAATTGTTGGATGTTGACTTTTCACATCAATAAAACTTTACTAAAGAAAATTTAATTTTCTCCGTATATTTGAATATAAACTTTTTTCCATTAAAGACCGGGCATCGATTTGCTGTGGAAGCTGGCTAATTTCGAAACTACAACTATTTTGCAAGCTGCCTATAAAGTCATGCATTGTGAACCTATGCTACCGTGAAGTGTTTAAAACTTTAATACATGATACTAAAATTTGTTATTAATAGCATCAATTAATGATCTACAAAGGTTACTTAACATATATAGTAAAATGTCTACAATGACATTCAAAATTGAATATTATATGCCCCAAGACTCCTACTAAAATATTTACACATTTGTCAATTGCGTAAATAAATTAAATGAGTTTTTTTATTTTGAATTTATTCAAGAATAATAAATATTTTTACTTAATAGTATACTATGATCTAACTGGTTTATCGATCTTCTATCATATTCATAAGCTATTTTAAAATGTACTACTATTGAGGTTTAAATCTTACATGTGAGGATATGATACCAATCAATAAGGTATTTTGTGATACTTACATTTGGATATCATGATGTTAAACTTTTTATATTTTTGTATTTAACTATTTATATACGTAGGAATATATTAAATACATCAACTATACATTCCCCATGACATGTCACTAACAAAGATATTCATTAGATTTACACACTCGGACAATTTACATTTCCATACCTTGATACATATATAACATTAAATACTCAAAACATCCAAGTATTATGAATACCATATTTTAGAAGATTCTATCAATGATATAAAGATAACATATTGCGGCATGGGGAATCAATCTTTCAAGATCATCTTCGTGACTTGAACCTTGCTTGATCTTCACCACTATCACGTTCTCATAATTCAATAAGTATTTCTCAAATAATTCATTCTTGTTATCTTCAGTAAAATATTACATTTAGACTATATGTCGTGGTTGGTTGGGAACGGAAAACATAACCAAACCCAACATATATACACTGCAAGATCGTGCAAGATCGGGTAAACGGATAAAGTTTTTTCGATTCAATTCCAATATCTTATATTCACGCTAAACATTATTTGCGTCTTTAATTATGAAAACCAGGAAAAAAATGAAGAAAAAGAAGAGATGAGCAAAAAGTATCTAATTTGTAGCTATCTATCTAAGCATTGAAGTAAGTGACTTAAAAACTTGTTCTTCACAAGGAAGGGTGAGGCCCATATCATGATCGAACCCAAACTCTTCTTCGGCTTGGTGTAGCAATATTTGGAAGTCGGGATGAGACAAGAACGATATGGGAATGATGTATCGGCTACGTTTTCTGCCTACGTACACAACAAAGTGGCCTTTGGGGACGTCATCGTAATGTTGTTGTTGTTTTCTACCTAAACTTGAACACCTTTTCATTATGTGCTTCAAAACTGGTGCTTGTGAGAGTTTGTTAGAAGCTATCTTGATGGCCATCTTATTTGAACTCACACTTTTGACGACTTCCTTTTTGTTGCTGTTTATGAGCCTTTATGTGTTTTAGTATGCATATGTGTGGATATTCATTTATACGTTTGATACTTATATATACACAATGAGAGTGATAAATTAACAAGGGGCATGTGAGTTTGTTGGTGAAGGAAAGAAAGAGACCAACCGCAAGTGTTTTTGGTGGTATTTAAAACATTGAGAACATGTCTATTAAAAGGGTTTAGGAAGAAAAAAAAAAAGGGTTTAGAAATGTTGAATTCGTGGTACGTTTTAAAAAAAATGTTCCATGAGTTCAACTTGGAGGTGTGAAATTGTGGACGAGGAGGAATGTCGCTTCTACTTCGGGTTCTTATAAGCTCATTGATCACGATGAAGACTTGGACTACATGGAAGCTTTTTAAAACTTGTTTATGGGTGAAAAGGTTGACAAGAAGGGCGGTTTTCTAGAGTCCCCTAAAGGCGGTTCTTCAGGTTTGGTGAATGATAAGATGACCGACGAGACTTTCACGACTTTTTATGTTATGATGACATGTATGGCTGAGAGCGAATTGGTTATGGTTAATTTAATTAATTCGCGCCAGTTAAAAATGAGAATCAACAAAAGTAGAAGAATAAATTGGTTCATGGCGCGAATATGGTAAAATTCAGCGTGTTCATTTAGGATATTTGAGTTCGTTTATATCGGTTTCATGTTTCGTAGCTTTCTTTTGGGATTGTGGCTCGTTTGTTTTAGTTAGTATTTTGTTCTGGTTTTATTTCGGTTAGATGAGTCTCGCCTTCTCGGTATAATAGTCGTATGTTAGCCACTTTCTAGGTACGAACTTGATCGAAGTTCCACTTGTATCTTTTGTTAAATTCGTTTTATTTTCGAAAGCGTTTTTCGTGTTTAATAAAGTGTTTTTCCCCGAAAAAATGGGTTTATTTTCGCCGCCTCATCAGGTTATCACCGGTTCACGTCATCAATTGCAAGTCGTCGATCTACTTTATGATTATCATCTCGGTTCAAATTATGAGAAGACGTGAGTTTTGTAGTTTTCAATTTTATGTCGGTGATTGTTTAATATTTATTGTAATGTTGTTAGGGTCTAATTCAATTGTTTAGTGTTTCTTCTCAGAGCAACTCGCGGCCATTCACTATTCATTAGACAAAAAATAATATTTATAATCTTTTCTCTACCCTGGAATAGATGAGATGTCGTTTCTCTAACCACGAGTCGAGAAAAAAATTCTCTACCCACCGAAAGAGAAAGTCATCAATTTCTCTACTTTAGGGTAGAGAGATTGCTTCCGTAAGGATCTCCGGCCAATAATAAATAAATAAATGAATAAATAAATAAATAAATAAATAAACAAAAAATAAATCATAATAAAAATAAAAAAGATACGTCATGAAAATGGTAGAATCAAATTTTTATGGGTTTTAAAATCTGTCTGAAAACTTCAATATAAATTCTAAGCGATAGTCCAAATGCCAATAAATCGACATTTGCAGTTGTCTCAATAAAAAAATAGTAGTATTAGTAGAATAACATATATATATATATATATGTTTGGTATTACTGATGAACAATAGTAGTTGAATTTGGGTTAAGGCTATCAAATGGTCTTATACTATTTTTTGTCTCAATATAGGCTATATACCTAAAAAAAAATACTATTATAAACTTTATACTTTCAAAATATGTATCACTGTAAACAAATCTTAACTAGTTACCGGCTGAACCCGTCCTTCTTCATTTTTTTTGGTACTTTAACCAGTTTAATTCATTTTTAACCTATTTATTTTACTTTACCAAACAATGAACACCTAATATCTCTCATTCACGCCTAAATTGAAGAACAAAAACCCTAACCCTAATGCGAAGATTAATTGCCAAATTGGAGAAGAAAGGTATGAAATTTTTACTTTTGATTGTCGATTTGATAGTTAATAAGTCGATTACTTGCAATATCTTACCCTAATTTGTTCTTTAATTTTCAGAATGAGTTCGTTTTCGATTAAGTTTCACCACGAAGGCACATTTTTCCATGATCCTTTCGAATATATGAATTGCGATGTAGATACAATCGATGAAGTGCTAAAATATCAACGTTGCCGTTCAATCACTTTTTTAACATAATCCATGATTCTGTGAGTTGTTTACCTAATCACCTTTATTATTGTGTTCGATTTAAATGATGTTATATGTCCATCTGTTAGGAAGCACTTGGAGCTCTTAAAAAGGAAACTAGGGTATGTTCTTCCTTTTTATAATTTTATTTGATTTTTCACCCTACTTGATGTCCAAACTGATACTGTTTTTTGTTTAACAGTAACTGGAGTGTATTTTCAAGTATTTATCAAGAGTTTGAAGTAACTGGGTTTTAAGAGTCTTATAGTGTTAACCTAGCTACTAGGAAGTGTAGTTGAAGGTTGTGGGATGCAAGTGGGATACCATGTGTTCATGCTGCTAAGGCATATTTATTTGTACACAAAGATCCAGATGAAGGTGTTAGCAATTGGTATAGTAAAGAAATGTGGTTATCTACATATAGTTATCCAATCCATCCAGTCACATTCAACTGGGGTCACAGTGAACTTGCTCCTATTCTTCCTCTAATTAATAGAAAAATGCCAGGTAGGCCCAAAAAGAAAAGAATTGGAGATCCAACAGAAAATGATTATGAAGTGAGTAGGGTTGGAAGGGTTATGACTTGTAAATTTTTTTGGGAAAAGGGTCACAATAAGGCTACATGTAAAAATTCAACACAACAAAAACCCCCACAACAAAGACCCCAACAACAAACAACTAGGAGAGGTGGTGCTAGAGGAGGTGCTAGAGGTTGTGCAAGTGGATTTGGTAGAGGTGGTACAAGTGGATCTGGTAGAGGTGGTGGAAGTGGATCTGATAGAGGTGGTAAAGGTGGTAGGAGTGGTGCAAGGGGTGCTGGTAGAAGTGGTAGGGGTGGTAGAAGTAGTAGAGGTGGCAATGGTGGTAATGGTGATAATGACGATGCTAGTGGATCTGCAGTTGAACAAACTGCTCAAGATACTCAACATGTTCAAGAACAAACTGCTCAAGAACCTCAACATGTTCAAGAACAAACTGCTCGAGAAACTGCAAATGAATCTGGACTTGAACAAGCTGTACAAGAAATTGCTCAAAAACCAACTTTGAAAAGAACAAGAAAGCCATCTGAAAGAATTTTCAACATGAAAAAATTATTCAAATATGATAACTATGGGACAGGTTCAAGTGTGAAGAAACCATTTACATTGCCAGGATGAAAGAATCCTATGTTGTGTAGTGACCCAAAATTTTCCATGTTATATATATTAAATGAAATTGTTATTTACATGATTAAGTGTTTCCAACATGTTAAGCAATCAACCTTATTAAGACGTGATTAATTGAAATAGGTTTCATATAGACAATTGACCACCCAAGTTGACCGGTGATTCACGAACGTTAAAACTTGTAAAAACTATATGATGACATATATATGGTTACATATATAGTTAACATGATATTATGATAAGTAAGTATCTCATTAGGTATTTTAACAATGAGTTATATACATAAAATTGAGTTTATTGAATTAAGAAACTCGAAACGATATATATAACGATTATCGTTATAACAACGTCTTACTAAATACATATGAATCATATTAAGATATTGATACACTATGTTTAATCATGATAAATGATAAGTAAACATGTCATTAAGTGTATTAACAATGAACTACATATGTAAAAACAAGACTATTAACTTAATAATTTTGAAACGAGACATATATGTAACGATTATCGTTGTAACAACATTTAACTGTATATATATCATACTAAGATATATAAATATATCATAATATCATGATAATATAATAATTTAATATCTCTTTAGATATAATAAACAATGGGTTAACAACATTTAACAAGATCGTTAACCTAAAGGTTTCAAAACAACATTTACATGTAACGACTAACGATGACTTAACGACTCAGTTAAAATGTATATACATGTAGTGTTTTAATATGTATTCATACACTTTTTAAAGACTTCATGACACTTATCAAAATACTTCTACTTAACAAAAATTCTTACAATTAAATCCTCGTTCAGTTTCATCAACAATTCTACTCGTATGCACCAGTATTCGTACTCGTACAATACACAGCTTTTAGATGTATGTACTATTGATATATACACTCCAATGATCAGCTCTTAGTAGCCCATGTGAGTCACCTAACACATGTGGAAACCATCATTTGGTAACTAGCATGAAATATCTCATAAAATTACAAAAATATTAGCAATCATTCATGACTTATTTACATGTAAACAAAATTACACATCCTTTATATCTAATCCATATACCAACGACCAAAAACACCTACAAATACTTTCATTCTTCAATTTTCTTCATCTAATTGATCTCTCTCAAGTTCTATCTTCAAGTTCTAAGTGTTCTTCATAAATTCTATAAGTTCTAGTTTCATAAAATCAAGAATACTTCCAAGTTTGCTAGCTTACTTTCAATCTTGTAAAGTGATCATCCAACCTCAAGAAATCTTTCTTATTTACAGTAAGATATCTTTCTAATACAAGGTAATACTCATATTCAAACTTTGATTCAATTTCTATAACTATAACAATCTTATTTCGAGTGGAAATCTTACTTGAACTTGTTTTCGTGTCATGATTTTGCTTCAAGAACTTTCAAGCCATCCAAGGATCCTTTGAAGCTAGATCTATTTTTCTCATTTACAGTAGGTTTATCTACAAAACCTGAGGTAGTAATGATATTCATAACATCATTCGATTCATATATATAAAACTACCTTATTCGAAGGTTTAAACTTGAAATCACTAGAACATAGTTTAGTTAATTCTAAACTTGTTCGCAAACAAAAGTTAATCCTTATAACTTGACTTTTAAAATCAACTAAACACATGTTCTATATCTATATTATATGCTAACTTAATGATTTAAAACCTGGAAACACGAAAAACACCGTAAAACCGGACATACGCCGTCGTAGTAACACCGCGGGCTGTTTTGGGTTTGATAATTAAAAACTATGATAAACTTTGATTTAAAAGTTTTTCTTCTGAGAAAATAATTTTTCTTATGAACATGAAACTATATCTAAAAATCATGGTTAAACTCAAAGTGGAAGTATGTTTTCCAAAATGGTCATCTGAGCGTCGTTTTTTCGACTAAAATGAATACCTTTACAAAAATGACTTGTAACCTATATTTCTGACTATAAACTTATACTTTTTCTGTATAGATTCATAAACTTAAGTTCAATATGAAACCATTGCAATTTTATTCACTCAAAACGGATTTAAAACGAAGAAGTTATGGGTAAAACAAGATTGGATATTTTTTTAATTGTTGTAGCTACGGGAAATATTGTAACAATTCTATACAAATCATATCCTAGCTAACTTATATTGTATTATACATGTATTCGAATATATTATGTAATCTTGGGATACCATAGACACGTATGCAAATGTTTTGACATATCATATCGACCCATGTATATATATTATTTGGAACAACCATAGACACTCTATATGCAGTAATGTTGGAGTTAGCTATACAGGGTTGAGGTTGATTCTAAAAATATATATACTTTGAGTTGTGATCTAGCCTAAGACGTGTATACACTGGGTCGTGAATTGGGTCAAGATAATATATATCAATTTATTTTTTCTACATCTAACTATGGACAACTAGTTGTAGGTTACTAACGAGGACAGCTGACTTAATAAACTTAAAACATTAAAACGTATTAAAAATGTTGTAAATATATTTTGAACATACTTTGATATATATGTACATATTTGTTATAGGTTCGTGAATCGACCAGTGGCCAAGTCTTTCTTCCCGACGAAGTAAAAATCTGTGAAAGTGAGTTATAGTCCCACTTTTAAAAATCTAATATTTTGGAATGAGAATATATGCAATTTTATAAATATTTTACGAAAGAGACAAGTAAATGAAACTACTTTATATGGGTGAATGATCGAAGCCCAATATGCCCCTTTTTAGCTTGGTAGCCTAAGAATTTGTGAACAGACCCCCAAATTGACGCGAATCCTAAAGATAGATCTATCAGGCCCAACAAGTCCCATTCTGGAATTTGGAATGCTTTAGTACTTCGAAATTATCATGTCTGATGGGTGTCCCGGAATGATGGAGATATTCTATATGCATCTTGTTAATGTCGGTTACCAGGTATTCACCGTATGAATGATTTTTATCTCTATGTATGGGATGTATTGAAATATGAAATCTTGTGGTATATTATTATGATTTGATAATATATAGGTTAAACCTATAACTCACCAAAATTTTTGTTGACGTTTTAAGCATGTTTATTCTCAAGTGATTATTAAGAGCTTCCGCTGTTGCATACTAAAATAAGGACAAGATTTGGAGTCCATGCTTGTATGATATTATGTAAAAACTGCATTCAAGAAACTTATTTTTGATGTAATATATTTTTATTGTAAATCATTATGTAATGGTCGTGTGTAAACGGTATATTTTAGATTATCATTATTTGATAATCTACGTAATGCTTTTTAAACTTTTATAGATAAAATAAAGGTTATGGTTGTTTTAAAATTAAATGCAGTCTTTGAAAAATGTCTCATATAGAGGTCAAAACTTCGCAACGAAATCAATTAATATGGAACGTTTATAATCAATATGAACGGGACATTTCAGTTGGTATCAGAGCGTTGGTGTTAGAGAACCAGAATTTTTGCATTAGTGTGTCTTACCGAGTTTGTTAGGATGTATTAGTGAGTCTGGACATCGACCGTGTTTTTCTTCAAAAAAACGATTGCTTAACTTTTTTGTTGGAAACTATATATTATTAACATGTAAATATTATGTGATATATTAATCTCTTAATGTGTTTGATATTGTGTGATAGATTGTGTGATAGATGTCTACCTCTAGTACAAATCCCATCGACTCTTCTAATAATAATGAAGAGTCGAATATACTTTGGGAAGATTCGCAAATTCCCGAAGAGGAACCGGAAGAAGAGGAACCGGAAGAGGACGAACCGGAAGAAGAGGAACCGGAAGAGGAGGAACCGGAAGAGGAAGAACCGAAAGAAGAAGAAGAGGTTCCGGAGGAAGAAATATTGATACCTACAGTAAATCGGTTAAATAAAAGAAAATCCTCAACCAACGGACCAAAGTCAATAATGGTCAATGGTGTTTCCGCCGAGGAAGCAAAATATTGGGAAGATTACCAATTTTCTGATGAATCGGATCCCGATGAGGATTCCGATGATGTTATATAAATTACCACGACCCAATTTAATAAAGCAAAAGAAAATAATAAGGGAAAAGGTATAAAAATAGAGAAACCTGATTCCAACCCCGATGAACTTTATATGTATCGGCAACGTCCGTATTTCCTAAAATGTAACAATAACCCGGGAACCTCTAAACCACCAGGTTTTTCTAAACCATTGTGGAAAACGACAGCTCGTATTAGGGGAGCATCATATATCCCTAGAAAATTAGCAAAACGAACCAAGTCCGAAGAAGAAGAAATGAGTGAGTCGGATTAAAGAGTTGTAATCATGTTGTGTAATATATGTAATATAGTGTGCTTGTGCTTTTTTTTTTTTTTTTTTGATAAATGAAAAATTGCTTGTATTGTTTGTTAATTATCTTTTATAAATCTAACCCTCGTTTATTTTTACAGTATAAAAACACAAAATGGACGTTAAGGGTAAACAACCGAATATTTTAGAAGACCTACCAGAGGATATGATTGATGAAATCTTGTCTAGAGTCAGTCAGAATTCATCAGCACAATTAGTTATGGCAAAATTAACTTGTCAAACATTTGAAAGACTTTCCAGAAATGCCTTAGTTTATAAAAGGTTTTCCTTTGATAGGTGGGGTATATCACATTGGGGAGACCGTAAGTTACGCCGTGTTTTCTTTAAAGCGTTAAATGCGGGGAACCCAAATGCAATTTTACGCTACGGGTTAAGAACCTATTTTGACTCAACATATCCCAATATAGGATTTCGTGAATTAGAAAGAGCTTCTAACATGCAACATAAAGAAGCATGTTATGCTTACGGGTTAGTGATGTTCGCTTCTTACCAAAGTGAGAAAAAGAATACCGGATTGCAGCTTTTAAATAAAACCTTCCCACAAGTGACGGATTCAGTAGTTGGGGTGAGGAACAAGTTTTTTAGATTATTACGGGGCTGTTGGACATTACGAAACCCTCGTCCTTTTGACGACATTACAACATGCTGCCTAGCCAATGGTCATAACGGTTATTTTCCACAAGACCAAGGATGGGAAGTCATCTTAGTAAAACCAGAATACATGACTTGTTTTTGGACTTATGAATTACGTGTCTTTATTTCCTTTGCTGAACAACTTGCGTATTAACTAGGTTTGTCTTCAAAACTGTCCTGTATCAAAGTGTACTATATTTCATGTTATATGTAATATAGCGAAGTTGTAAGTTTGAAGAATATTTGTATGTGATATATTATTGTAATAAGTTTTTTCATATAGAAGTGTAGTAGTTGAGTTGTATAGTAGCTAGTAAGTATGAACTTAACGGGTAGGTATTACCCGAATTAAAACTATAAAATGCTAATATGAAGAAAAAGCTTTTATAAATAAGTTCATATAATGCTACGAGATACTATTGACTACTCTTAAATTTTATATGATTAACTCAATTCTTTTGGCTATTTTTGAAGGAAATGGCACCGGTAACTCGTCAGAATTTGAACATGAGTGAGGAAGACTTCCGTGTTTTCCTTGTTGCGAACATAGCCGCAGTACAGGCTGCAATGCAAAATAACAATAACTCTGGATCTAGCAGTGGAACTAATTCCACAAGAAATCGTGTAGGATGCTCCTACAAAGAATTCACTGCCTGCAAACCTTTGGAATTTGATGGAACCGAAGGACCAATTGGATTGAAACGGTGGACCGAGAAAGTCGAATCGGTGTTTGCCATAAGTAAGTGTACTGAAGAGGATAAAGTTAAGTACGCTACGCATACCTTCACAGGTACTGCGTTAACGTGGTGGAACACCTATCTTGAACAGGTAGGACAAAATGCTGCTTTACGCACTACCGTGGTCGGCATTCAAGCAATTGATGAACGAACAGTACCGTCCTAGAAACGAAGTCAATAAACTCAAGGCAGAACTTAGGGAGTTACGAACACAAGGGTTCGACATTACCACATATGAACGATGATTCACATAGTTGTGCCTATTGTGTCCGGGAGCGTTCGAAGATGAAGAAGAGAAGATCGACGCGTTTGTAAAAGGGTTACCAGTAAGGATTCAAGAAGATGTGAGTTCACACGAACCCGCTTCCATACAAAAGGCAAGTAGAATGGCTCATAAACTCATAAATCAGATTGAGAAAAGAATTAAAGAGCAGGCGGCCGAAGAAGCCAACACGAAACAACTCAAGAGAAAGTGAGAAGAAACCAGTGACAAGGGTCACCAATACAACAACAACAACAATTACAACCACAACTGCAACAACAATCGCAACAATAACCGCAATCCTAACAATAACTACAACAAACGTCCCAACAACAACAATAACTACAACAACCGTTCCAACAATAATAACAATCTCAACAACAACCTCAATAACAACAACGGCAACAAAAATCAAAAATGCCAAAGGTGTGAAGAGTACCACCAGAATGGGTTCTGCACGACATTTTGCACCAAGTGTAAAAGAACTGACCATGGTGCGAAAAAGTGTGAGGTCTACGGACCAAAGTTTAACAAAACTAAAGGAACAAATAGTGGCGAAACAAGTAATGCCGCCTTTGTTTGTTATGGATGTGGAAAACCGAGCCACATTAGAAGTAATTTCCCGAATAAGGGGAATACTATTGGGCAGGGCCGGGGAAGAGTTTTCAATATTAATACGACAGAAGCGCAGGAAGACCCAGATCTTGTTACGGGTACGTTTCTTATTGATAAAAAATATGCTTATGTTTTATTTTATTCGGGTGCGGATAGAAGCTATATGAGTAGAGATTTTTATGCTAAATTAAGTTGCCAATTGACGCCTTTGGATAGTAAATTTTAACTCGAATTAGCAAACGGTAAATTAATTTCAGCAGATAATATATGTCGGGATAGAGAAATTAAATCGGGGGATGAAACGTTTAAAATTGATTTAATACTAGTCGAGTTAGGGAGTTTTGATGTAATAATTGGTATGGACTGGTTGAAAAAGGTGAGAGCAGAGGTCGTTTGTTACAAAAATGCGATTCGCATTGTGCGTGAAAAAGGAAAACCTTTAATGGTGTACGGAGAAAAGAACAATGCAAAATTAAATCTTATTAGTAGTTTGAAGGTGCAGAAACTAATAAGAAAAGATTGTTACATCATTCTAGCAGACATCAAGGAAGTCAAACATGAAGAAAAGAACATCAGTGATGTTCCCGTCGCAAAAGAATTTCCCGATGTATTTTTGAAAGAATTACCGGGATTACCCCCACATCGATCCGTTGAATTTCAAATAGACCTTGTACCAGGAGCTGCACCAATAGCTCGTGCTCCATACAAACTCGCACCCAGCGAAATGAAAGAATTACAAAGTCAGTTACAGGAACTTTTAGAGAGTGGTTTCATTCGACCAAGTACATCACCATGGGGAGCTCCTGTTCTGTTTGTCAAGAAGAAAGATGGTACATTCAGGTTGTGTATCGACTACCGAGAGTTGAACAAACTTACCATCGAGAACCGTTACCCATTACCGAGAATCGATGACTTATTTGATCAACTACAAGGCTCCTCGGTTTATTCGAAGATCGACTTACGTTCTGGATATCACCAAATGCAGATGAAAGAGGATGACATTCTGAAGACTGCTTTTAGGACGCGTTACGGTCATTACGAGTTTATGGTTATGCCGTTTGGATTGACTAACGCACCAGCTGTGTTCATGGACCTCATGAACCGAGTGTGTGGGCCATATCTTGACAAGTTTGTCATTGTTTTCATCGATGACATACTTATTTACTCGAAGAATAATCAAGAGCACGAAGAACATTTGAGAAATGTGCTAGAGTTGCTGAGAAAAGAAAAACTATACGCTAAGTTTTCAAAGTGTGTATTTTGATTGGGAGAAGTTCAATTCCTACGTCACATAGTGAACAAAGAAGGTATTCAGGTGGATCCAGCAAAGATTGAAACCGTTGAAAAGTGGGAAACCCCGAAAACTCCAAAGCATATACGCCAATTTTTAGGACTAGCTGGTTACTACAGAAGGTTCATCCAAGACTTTTCCAGAATAGCAAAACCCTTGACTGCATTAACGCATAAAGGGAAGAAATTTGAATGGAAGGATGAGCAGGAGAAAGCGTTTCAATTGTTGAAGAAAAAGTTAACTACGGCACCTATATTGTCATTACCTGAAGGGAATGATGATTTTTTGATATATTGTGACGCCTCAAAGCAATGTCTCGGTTGTGTATTAATGCAACGAACGAAGGTAATTGCTTATGCGTCTAGACAATTGAAGATTCAGGAGCAGAATTATACGACGCATGATTTGAAATTAGGCGCGGTTGTTTTTGCATTAAAGACTTGGAGGCACTATTTATATGGGGTCAAAAGTATTATATATACCGACCACAAAAGTCTTCAACACATATTTAATCAGAAACAACAGAACATGAGGCAGCGCAGATGGATTGAATTGTTGAATGATTACGACTTTGAGATTCGTTATCACCCGGGGAAGGCAAATGTGGTAGCCGATGCCTTGAGCAGAAAGGACAGAGAACCTATTCGAGTAAAAGCTATGAATGTAATGATTCACACTAATCTTACTATACAAATAAAGGAGGCGCAACAAGGAGTTTTAAAAGAGGGAAACTTAAAGGATGAAATACCCAAAGGATCGGAGAAGCACCTTAATATTAGGGAAGACGGAACCCGGTATAGGGCTGCAAGAATTTGGGTACCAAAATTTGGAGATATGAGAGAAATGGTACTTAGAGAAGCTCATAAAACCAGATACTCAATACATCCTGGAACGGGGAAGATGTACAAGGATCTCAAGAAACATTTTTGGTGGCCGGGTATGAAAGCCGATGTTGCTAAATATGTAGGAGAATGTTTGATGTGTTCTAAGGTCAAAGCTGAGCATCGGTAACCATCAGGTCTACTTCAACAACCCGAAATCCCGGAATGGAAATGGGAAAACATTACCATGGATTTCATCACTAAATTGCCAAGGACTGCAAGTGGTTTTGATACTATTTGGGTAATAGTTGATCGTCTCACCAAATCAGCACACTTCCTGCTAATAAGAGAAGATGACAAGATGGAGAAGTTAGCACGACTGTATTTGAAGGAAATCGTCTCCAGACATGGAATACCAATCTCTATTATCTCTGATAGGGATGGAAGATTTATTTCAAGATTCTGGCAGACATTACAGCAAGCATTAGGAACTCGTCTAGACATGAATACTGCCTATCATCCACAAACTGATGGGCAGAGCGAAAGGACGATACAAATGCTTGAAGACATGCTACGAGCATGTGTTATTGATTTCGGAAACAGTTGGGATCGACATCTACCGTTAGCAGAATTTTCCTACAACAATAGCTACCATTCAAGCATTGAGATGGCGCCGTTTGAAGCACTCTATGGTAGAAAGTGCAGGTCTCCGATTTGTTGGAGTGAAGTGGGGGATAGACAGATTACGGGTCCAGAAATAATACAAGAAACTACCGAGAAGATCATCCAAATTCAACAACGGTTGAAAACCGCCCAAAGTAGACAAAAGAGCTACGCTGACATTAAAAGAAAAGATATAGAATTTGAAATTAGAGAGATGGTCATGCTTAAAGTTGCACCTTGGAAAGGCGTTGTTCGATTTGGTATAAAAGGGAAATTAAACCCAAGGTATATTGGACCATTCAAGGTTATTGATCGTGTCGGACCAGTAGCTTACCGACTTGAATTACCTCAACAACTCGCGGCTGTACATAACACTTTCCACGTCTCGAATTTGAAGAAATGTTTTGCCAAAGAAGATATCACTATTGGTGTCGAACGAGGTGTATATAAAATAGTTATTATTTTACTAGGAAAAACTATTAAATACGATACAATTTTACACAAGATATTTATTTATTTATAGAATGGATATACTTAAACCTTGCTACAACACTTATAGGCAGTGTACCTAATCGTACAGTAGTGTAGTTTTTAGTAAGTCCGGTTCGTTCCACAGGGAAATCTTTAAACAAAGCTAAACGCTATATTAGTTTATTTTTATAAAAATACAAACATATATATAAGTAATATTATTATTATAAAGGGGGGTTTTTACCGTTTAATGACCGGTTTGTCGATTTTAAGACTTTAGTCGCAGTTAAAACCTAATGTAAAATATTAAATAAATACAAGACTTAAATTAAAGCGTAAAGTAAATAATGATAATGAAATTGCGAATAAAAATGCGAAAAAATAAACTTGCGATAAAAAGTACGATAATTAAAAGTGCGATTAAATAAAATAACAATAAATAAAAGTGCGATAATTAGAAGTGCAAATAAATATAAAATAAAGGAAATTAAATATGAAATAAAAGAATTATGCTTATTTAAACTTCCGTAATCATGATGTTTGACGTGTTGATTTTAGTTTTATGCCCATGGGTTAATTGTCCTTTGTCCTGGATTATTCAATATGTCCGTCTGGTTTTTGTCCATAACAGTCCATCAGTCATAAATATAAATTGCAAGTGTCCTTGACAAATTATTATTATACCCGAAGTTAAATATTCCAACTAATTGGGGATTCGAATTGTAACAAGGTTTTAATACTTTGTTTAATGAATACACCAGGTTATCGACTGCGTGTAAACCAAGGTTTTACTACTTTGTTAACAATTACACCAATTACCCTTGAATGTAATTTCACCCCTGTTTTAATTATTCTAGTGGCTATTAATCCATTCCCGTGTCCGGTTAAATGAACGATTATTCGTACATATAAATACCCCGCCCATCGTGTCCGATCGAGTGTATATGGTAATTTATAGGGACGCCCAATTGTAAATCTTTATATTAACATTAACAAACTTTCATTTAGTTAAACAAATATAAAGCCCATTAATAGCCCATAGTCTAATTTCCACAAGTGTCGTTCTTTTGTCCAAACCCCAATTATGGTACAAAGCCCAATTACCCAATTTTAGTAATTAGCCCAACATCATGATTACTTCGTTTTAAATAAGCATAATAATAACTTAGCTACGAGACATTAATATAAAAAGGTTGAACATAACTTACAATGATTAAAAATAGCGTAGCGTTACACGGACAGAATTTCGACTTACACCCTTACAACATTCGCTAACATACCCTTATTATTAGAATTATAATTAAAATTAAAATATAAATTATAAATATAAATATATTTACGTATGAAGAGGAAGAAAAAAAAGATGATTAAAACTCGGCAGAAAACTGGCTTTATATAGGACCTGACCAGCAATTTCACTCCATGCGACTCGCATGGATTTGTGCTTCTGGCCATGCGAGTCGCATGGCCACCCTGGATCCAGCCAAATTGCTTTGTTTTCTTCTTGCCGACGTAATATAATAATAATAATATATATAATATATAATTATATATAATTATATATATATTATATTATATTCTTGTGCATAGTAGACTAGATATTTTTGGTCCGTTGCGTCGGGCGTTTCTTCTTGGCTCAGGTCCCGGTTCCGGATTTTCGGACGTCCTTGCGTACAATTTTATATTTTGTACTTTGCGTTTTGAATCTTATACTCTTGTGATTTCGAGACGTTTCTTATCAATAATTGGAACCTTTTTGATTGTCTTTTGTACTTTTGAGCTTTTTGGTCGTTTGCGTCTTCAATTCGTCGAATCTGTCTTTTGTCTTCACCTTTTATTATTTAAACGAATATCTCTTGTAAATAGAACAATTGCAACTAAAAGCTTGTCTTTCTTGAGGAATAATGCTATGAAATATATGTTCGTTTTTAGCATTATCAAATATTCCCACACTTGAGCGTTGCTTGTCCTCAAGCAATATTGTCTTGAAATACTAGAATCACTTCTTTATTCTTCACACTTTGTACATCAGTGATTTCTATACGGCGGTATAAACAATGGTAGTAACGATATGGTTTACAGTCCCACATGACTATAAAAATTTAGATCCATTAAGGAAATTGGATCTTTATGAAAACATTTGATCTTTTGAAATCTAGTTTTTACCCTAGATAAGTTTTCCGGAATAACCCTTTACCGGTGTTTGCAAAATATTTTTGTGGGTTTGGTGGGTTTTAGATTTGAAAATTTTAGCTCAAAACTTGCGGTTTTGTGTCACCCACTTGCTAACCTTGTATTTGGAAAGCAACACGTCCAGTTTACTTGTTCCGTATATTACCTTTCGGCAAACTACCGTCCGGTTGTAAAGGAAAGCGTTGAACAAGCAACTGTTTAAGGCAATGTCCCGTGACATGCTTTTGATTATGGTCTATAACGTGTCGGATGCAATTACTATTCTTGGTAGGAGCAATAGTAAAGCTCACCCTTATAATTTGTCGGTTTGGCACAAAGTCCTGTCTTTGACCATGTTATGCAACCACCGTTCTTACGATTGACACCCGATTTAGTTCAGGTGACCTAATGAATTCCAGGTGAATTCCTAGGATTTTACGTTCAATGGTAATGAACGCATTGAAAATAGGGTTTTCAGAAAACAAATCGGTTTATAATTTTGATCAAAATATTTTCTCGTTTAAGCTCGAGCTTAGATATCATCGAATTCCATGAGTTTGTAATTCTCAATCTTTAAAGTCAATCTCTAGGATTGAGTAATATCAGTCTTAAAAGCTGATTTTTAATCTTTAAGGAGATTATCCTTTCTGGGAATCTGATTCATTAGTCTTATCCAGCTAATTTGCATGGTGCCTCCCCATTGTACGAGATAAATCCTTCTCATGGTTAGGATAAATCTGACCACTTGGCGACCCTGTTTAATGCTGAGGTCCGTGGATTTCCTGCTGACTTTAGAGATGACTTTTCTAGATTTTTCGTCAACCTACAGCTGGTCTGGACGACAACTTCTTAACCTAAATCAAGAAGCGTGTGTCTTTTTCGGAAGACTTTACTTCCTTTTAATGATGGAATTGATTCATCGTGTAGATCCATCTCTTCTTTTCTTTCACAAAGCAAAAGTATTTTCAGTTATTTGTTACAGATATATGTGACATATGTTTAAAATAACTTGGTAAATTTTTCCACACTTGGCTTTTATTTTCCTTTTTATCGTCCTCTATTCCATTTTAAATGAATTTTAACATTTTAGTTTGTTTCTCAATTTATGTCCTTTCCGAGGTAACAATAATTTCGGTGTTAAAACCTAGTTTTATCGTTCATAAATATGTATAAACATGATTTTGAATTCATTTAATTGAAAATTTTGAAAAATTTTACTAGAATTGGGTAGTCAGTATATAAGACTAGGGCTGTTCTTTTTTATCAGAGAGCACTAGATTCTAATACAACTACTGCTTTACTAGTATTTTTAATGGTAACCAAGTGTTTAATATAAAAATTTTAAAATCCGAAAGAATTTAACCCCTTCCCACACTTAAGATCTTGCAATGCCCTCATTTGCAAGAAATCAGTAACAATTTAAATTATTGAGGGTGATTAGTGTGAAAATGATTAAATTTTACCAAAGTTCCCAAATATATTGGCGTTTGATTGTTGAATGATAAATGGTGCACGTCATTTGTTCATTCCGTCTTGTTGTTATTTCACATATATTTTGCATCATTGTCGTCAAAATTACTTGCTTTTGCTGAACTTAATGCCAGTCTTTCAAAACGCGTTGTTTTACCCTGTTTTGTGCATAAAAGAGAATACATACAATACAAATATAATCATACATGCAATTTGAAATGGAACTTTGGCATCCCACTTTCAAACTATAAGAAAAATATTAGTACACAATAATAATAATAAGAATATCAAACATTACATAAACGTAATAAAAATGTTAAGTGTTTAAAATAATAAAAATATAAATTACCAACTTATCTCTACTGATCAGGAGGTGGGTTAGGAGGAAAATTAGGATATGGATCCCAATTCATGTTCGCGTCCGGGTTCCATGGCTGATTATAGGTGAACTGGTATGCTGCGTCATAATCATATGAATCATAGGGTGGTCTCATTTCTGGCTGATGTGCGGGATAGTATGCGGGTCGGGTCGGATAATACATCTCGCTAGGCTGCAACTGGCTTATAATTTGGCGCTGATGATAATCCCATCGGCCATGCTCTCGTTGCCGGGAATGCTCGTAGTCATTCCGACGTTGCCATGCCTCGTACTGCATATGCCTATCATAGTTCGTCATGTATTCATCCTCCATACGAACGCCTAAATCAAGAGCAGTCTCCCGAACAACTCCTATAATGTTGTTCGCCTCTTCCATTTCATCATCCGAACCTCTTTCTACCTGTCGCTGAGGTCCCTCGTATCGATATACCCGACCACGTCTCATCAATAATACCCTTGCACCGTGATAAAGGTTTGAACTTATAGTTTCACCTCCGTCCTCTATTTCGTTCATTGGACCCCCTTGGTGCTTATCCACACCTAAATACTCTCCAATGAGAGTAATGAAAATACCACCACCTATAATACTCCCCGATTTCATCCCCGAAACTACATTAGCGAGATAATAACCAACACAATAAGGAATGTTAACGAAACTCCTAGGGTCTCTAATACACTTGAGGTAGAACAAATCGTTTACGGTCAATTTCTCCTTATTCCTACCCCTTTGTGTAATTGTGTTTGCTAAGAATCTATGAATCACCCGGAGTTCAGCTCTGTCTATATCTAAGTATGTATGATTTCCACTGGCGTGAAATTCATTAAAGTGGGACATACGCCTCCAGATGGCGTTAATATCAAATTCCCTATCTACCCTTTCTCCTTGGGCAATCAGGCTATTACAGTCGGGGCTCAAAAGTTCAGCAGGGGTGTAAATCTGTAAGGCCCTGGCTAAATCTATCATGGACATTCTGTACATGCGTCCACCTAACAGAAATCTAATAAAGCTTCTATCATCTATCCTCCTAACATCACTGTTTAACTTAATAGTACTAAGTAATTCTATACACCATTCCCTATATATGGTTCTACGAATGGAAAATAGGCGCATCCAATCGTTAAACTGAGAATTACCATACCTTTGCACCAATAATTCCCGAATCGGTTCGGCAAGGTCAACTCTTTCCAAAGGTACCCAGTCAATTGCCCTTGGCATTTCAACAACCTTAAAGTAGAGAATGTGCATGTTCTTTTGATAATCTGGATACTCTATCCAACATCGATCAAATCTTAGATTTGGGTGTAACTGATCTTCATTAATGTCTAAGCTCAGAATCCTTTGATGTGGAGCGAATTGACGAAACTGATTCATGAATAATTGATCTTGATCGTGATATGGAATATGTTGCTCCTCCTGTTCTTCTTCTTCTTGTTGCATATGTTGTTCTTGTTCATGAAACATTTCCGGTTCGGGCTCTGGTTGCCTGGACGATGATGCACCTGAACCTCCAGTATCGGCTTTCTGTAAAACACATTAAACACAAAAATTGTGCATCCAAATATGCATTAGTGTTAGCAAAATAATAACTTGAAACAATTATGATGACATGTTCAATTCATAACACATTTTATACACATTTTCTTAACAATAACAATTCTACACTTTTACATACGAAAATGTGTACAATGTTTTATCACATTTAAACTCTTAAACATGTCAGCAATAATTATTATAACAATTAAACACTTGTTACATTGCATTCAAATCAAACTAGTGCTCATTTTCACATTTTTGTCAAGTCTACACTTTGTCAAATAAGCATATACGAAAAATGTACATCAAGTTCATAAGCATTTATCTCAAATAACATGCCAAAATAATCACTACTAGCAATGAAACAAGTTTCAAATGGCCTTTATATCAAATTATCCAAGTTCATGAATTTTTAGACTTAAAAAGTCCACTTTAATTCTCAAAAACATGTTTAGGCTCAAAGTTTGGATCAATTAACTACCTAAACATGTTACACTACTTAATTTAGCAACAATTCATGACAAAAATCGGCCATAACCTGTTTATATCAAAAAGCCCCAAATTGCTCAAGAACACAAACCCTAGATTCTTAAAATTTTGAAGTTTTTAGCTTCAATTCATGTTAAATAGCTTCTATCTAGGATATACATGCATAATATAACAACAATTTAGCTCTAATTACACCTAAATTTAACAAAATCAAAATATAAATTTTCTAGCTCAAGAACACAAAAATTCGAATTTAAAGAGATTAGGGGTGAAATCTTTACCTTTCTCCTGAAGGGGTTGAGACTACTGAATCTAGGCATAATTGTTGTGAAGTTTTGCAAGAAATTTGGTGAAAAATGATGAATTTTTGAGAGGGTTTTGGAGTAAGTTCGTGTTTGTGTATGTGTGTTGTGAAAAAGAGCAGCTCGGCTGGAATTTTGAACCTGACCAGTTTTTGGCTCCCATGCGAGTCGCATGGTTTCATGCCCATATCCATGCGACTCGCATGGGGGGTATTTTCCAGGTTTTTTTTTTTTTTTTTTTTTTTTTTAATAAAAACCTTATACTTTTAAAACATAAAATTTAATAAAATTTTAAAAATTTTGTTTCTTTTTAAGACGAGGTCGTTTCGGGACGATGCCCTAGTCCGCCCCTCGACAAAATTTTAAAATTTTGTCATTTTCAAGCGATTGTTTTAAAAGCTTAGATTTTTGGATTTTTTAATTTTTTTGGCATACTTTAAATCAAAAAGATTAAAAATAATGATAATAAAAGTTCTCGTCCCTCCCTCGGGTAAAGCAATTTCGGTTCAAAGACCTAGTCTTCAACTTACGACGAATTTTAAAAATCATATTCTTAACTTAATGAGATAAAGTAAATTTTTGTTTTTAAATTCACACAACTTAAATATAAAATTAAAAATTCACACCAAACTTAATTTAAAAATTCATAAATTCATATCAAACTTATATTAATTTTTCAAATATTTACAATTTTAAATATATTGTTTTTATAAAGTTTACAATATTAACTTAAGATTTAAATATTAATTTTAAAAACATGGTAAAAATAAATTTAAAAATCTTTTTGTCTTTTTATCCCACTTTAATCAATCAAATATTATCAAAAATATGCGTCCCTCTTTTCGGTAAAGTAATTTCGGTTCCAAGACCTAATTTAACTCATGACGAATTTTTGAAATATTTTGGGTTGATTGATTAAAGATATTTATACCTTAAGAATAAACGTTAAATTTCGCAGTGATGTAATAAATTTTTGAACGATATCAATAATTTCGGTCGCCAAACCTAATTTTATTTAATACCAATTTAATACTTTTTAGCGAACAAATTAGCGTTTATTATCAAAAGGTTAAAAATAAAAATAAAAATAAAAACTGTACAGACATACCTGTGAAATAGATTTCTTAGTTATATGATCTATTATATTCATAAGATAGTCGGTTTAATTGGTTTTCCATGGCTGCATAGGCGTAACCTCGAGCATTCATTGTCTTTTCTTCTAAACATATGAACGGTCCATCTCTGCATAAAGTAACAAATTCGGTATTTGAATAGGTTTGATTATTTGAACATTTACCTCCATGTGACCATTTTCCGCATTTGTGACATCGTTCTAGGTGTCGTGCTCTTCTTTTCGCTGCGGATTTTGATTTTCATTTACCAAATTGTAACTTATTATCTTCGCATCTGGATCCTTTTCTAACTCCGTCCATTCTTTCTCTGATTACTGATACTAATTCGCTCGGTAGTATATCATTATTTCTTTTAGTGATCAAAGCGTGTAGCATTAGACCATGGTTTAGTTCACAGGCAGTCTTCATTTCGTAAAAACCTAAAAAAAATAGAAATTCAGAATGGGGGAGAAGACTAGTTCTTTAGGGTCTGCTAGGGAAAGACCATACGTGTTCCATTTTCGAGAACTACATGAAAACAGACAATCTAACTCTAACAGAAATACATATTATCCTTTAAAGACTTGATTCTCCCCACACTTAGTTAGCTGTGGTGTCGAAATTGTGATTAACTTCATTGTCGACTTCCATCGGACCATGTATGTAATGTTTAACTCTGTGACCATTAACTTTAAATTCAATCCCATTTGAATTTATCAATTCTATCGTTTCGTATGGGAAAACTCTTTTGACTATGAATGGTCCAGACCATCTTGATTTCAATTTTCCAGGAAATAGCTTGAATCTTGAATTGAAAAGAAGAACTCTGTCTCCTTCTTTAAATTCTTTTGAATTTCTGATTCTTTTATCATGCCATTTCTTCGTTCTTTCTTTATAGATTAACGAATTTTCGTATGCTTCATGTCTTAATTCTTCTAATTCGTTTAGTTGACTTAATCGTAGACGTCCGGCTTCATGTAAATCAAGATTACATGTCTTCAAAGCCCAAAATGCTTTGTGTTCAATTTCTACTGGAAGATGACATGCTTTTCCATAAACAAGTCTAAAAGGTGTGGTTCCAATTGGAGTTTTGTAGGCTGTTCTAAAAGCCCAGAGTGCATCCTCCAATTTAATGGACCATTCCTTCGGATTTGATCCTACGGTTTTCTCTAGAATACGTTTTAAAGCTCGGTTTGTATTTTCAACTTGTCCACTTGTTTGTGGATGATATGCGGTGGAGATTTTATGAGTTACTCCATATCTTTTAAGAACTTTCTCAAGTTGATTATTACAGAAATGAGTACCCCGATCACTTATTAAAGCTTTCGGTGTTCCAAACCTTGCAAAAAGACGTTTTAAAAAGTTGACTACAACTCGTGCATCGTTAGTTGGGAGAGCTTGTGCTTCCGCCCATTTAGATACATAATCAATGGCTACGAGTATATATAAATTATTATGAGATTTTGGAAATGGACCCATAAAGTCAATACCCCAAATGTCAAATACTTCACATACTTGGATGATATTTTGTGGCATTTCATCACGTTGACTTATTCTTCCGGCCCTTTGACATGCATCACAGGATTTGCAAAGAAGGTGTGCGTCTTTGTAAATTGTAGGCCAATAGAATCCAGCTTCATAAACTTTTCTTGCTGTTAGTTGAGGCCCATAATGCCCTCCTGTTGGTCCTGTGTGACAATGGTTTAAAATTTTACTAGCTTCATCTCCAAATACACATCGGCGTATTATTCCATCGGGACAACTTTTAAACAGATGTGGATCTTCCCAGAAATAGTGTTTTATATCACTGAAGAATTTCTTTCGTCTTTGGTACGATAATCCTTTTTCAAGGAATCCACAAACTAAGTAGTTTGCATAGTCTGCAAACCATGGGATTTCTTTATAATCTATCTTCAATAGATATTCATCAGGAAAGTTGTCTTGTATGGCTGATTCATTTAGAACTTCTAATTCGGGATTTTCAAGACGAGAAAGATGATCAGCGGCGAGATTTTCTGCTCCTCTTTTATCTCGGATTTCAATATCAAACTCTTGTAAGAGTAAGATCCAACGGATTAATCTTGGTTTAGCATCTTGTTTTGAAAATAGGTATCTAAGAGCAGAATGGTCGGTATAGACCACCGTTTTTGCTAGAACGAGATATGATAGAAATTTGTCAAAAGCAAAGACAATAGCAAGGAGTTCTTTTTCAGTAGTTGTATAGTTCGTTTGTGCTCCTTGTAATGTCTTACTAGCATAATATATAGGTTGAAATCGTTTTTCAATCCTTTGTCCTAAAACGGCTCCCATTGCAAAATCACTTGCATCGCACATTAGTTCAAATGGTAGATTCCAATTTGGTGTTATCATGATCGGCGCATTAGTGAGTTTTTCTTTAAGAATATTAAAAGATTTGATACACTCATCTGAAAAGATGAATGGCGCATCCTTTTCTAGGAGTTTATTCATAGGAGTGGCAATTTTTGAAAAATCTTTTATGAAACGTCGGTAAAAACCGGCATGCCCTAGAAAACTCCTAACTCCTCTAACATTGGTGGGATGTGGAAGTTTAGCAATTACATCTACTTTAGCTCTATCCACTTCAATTCCTTCTTTTGAAATTTTATGTCCAAGAACGATGCCTTCTTTAACCATGAAATGGCATTTCTCCCAATTAAGTACTAGATTTGATTTTTCGCATCTAATTAGCATTCGTTCCAGATTAACTAGACATGATTTAAATGTATCACCGAAGACTGAAAAGTCATCCATGAATACTTCCATGCATTCTTCTATCATGTCGTGAAAAATTGCCATCATACACCTTTGAAAGGTTGCAGGGGCGTTACAAAGTCCAAATGGCATTCTTTTGTAAGCAAAAGTACCATAAGGGCACGTGAATGTGGTTTTCTCTTGATCTTCGGGTGCTATTGGAATTTGAAAATATCCGGAAAATCCATCTAGAAAACAATAGTAACTATTTCCGGCTAATCTTTCCAACATTTGATCTATGAAAGGTAAGGGAAAGTGATCTTTTCTGGTGGCGTCATTTAATTTTCTATAATCAATACATACACGCCATCCTGTTACAGTCCTAGTAGGAATAAGCTCATTTTTCTCATTTGTAATGACAGTCATACCACCCTTCTTAGGCACGCATTGAACTGGGCTTACCCATGGACTATCAGAGATTGGATATATCAAACCTGCATCTAGCAGTTTAATAATCTCTTTCTTAACAACATCTTGCATATTAGGATTTAGTCTTCGTTGACGTTGCACATACGTTTTATGACCTTCTTCCATAAGGATTTTATGTGTGCAATACGAAGGACTTATTCCTTTAATATCATGAATCTTCCATGCAATGGCTGGTTTATGAGCTTTCAACACAGAAATGAGTTGTGATTTCTCATTTTCAGTAAGAGAAGACGATATTATTACAGGTAATTCAGATTCACCATGTAAATAAGCGTATTCCAAATGGTTTGGAAGTGGCTTTAACTCTAATTTCGGAGGTTCTTCTATCGATGATTTATATCGATATCTGTCTTCTTCTTTTAGCATTTGAATTTCTTCTGTTGTTGGTTCATATCCATTAGCTATAAGTGTAGCTAACATTTCAGCTTCATCAATTGGTTCATTACCTTCTCCTAAAGAACATTCTCCTGTTCCTTGTAATTCTGGAAATTCTTCTAATAATTCTGCATGTGCATCTATAGTTTGAATATAATAACATGTATCATCTGCAGATTGTGGTTGTTGCATTGCTTTATCAACTGAAAAGGTAACACTCTCATCCTCTATACTTAGGGTCAATTTCTTACCGAACACGTCTATCATTGCTTTAGCCGTGTTTAAGAATGGTCTTCCTAATATGAGAGGAACTTGAGAATCTTCTTCCATGTCCAAAACAACAAAGTCTACTGGAAATACTAAAGTACCAACTTTAACTAGCATGTTCTCCATTATCCCTCTAGGATATTTTATTGATCTATCGGCTAGTTGTATGCTTATTCTGGTTGGTTTCAATTCTCCAAGGTCTAGTTTAGCGTATAGTGAATACGGCATTAGATTTATACTAGCACCTAAGTCTGCCAATGCTTCTATTGAACTAAGACTACCCAGAAAACATGGAATTGTGAAACTTCCTGGATCAGATAATTTTTCTGGTATCTTATTCAACAGCACTGCTGAACAATTAGCATTCATAGTGACAGCCGAGAGTTCTTCCATTTTCTTTCTATTCGTGATTAGATCTTTCAAGAATTTAGCATATCTAGGCATTCCTGAAATCACATCAATGAAAGGAAGATTTACATTTATCTGTTTAAACATATCCAAGAATTTGGATTGCTCGGCTTCAAGTTTTTCTTTCTTCATTTTACTTGGGTAAGGAAGCGGTGGTTGGTATGGTTTAACATAAGGTTTATCCTTAACTGTGTTATTTTCATTAACCTTTTCAACTACCGGTTCTTTTTCCTTATCTTGATCAGGTTGTGGTTCTTGTGGAGTAGGAATAGTTTCATCAGAAGTTACAGGTATTTCAGGTGGTTTAAGTGTTGTACCACTTCTTGTGGTAATAGCTTTAGCTGTTTCATTCCGGGGGTTAGCATTTGTATCGCTTGGTAGACTTCCCAGTTTTCTTTCACCTATTAACCTTGCTAGGTTACTTACTTCTTGTTCCAGATTTTGAATAGAAGCTTGTTGATTTCTAAATGCTTGAGCATTTTGTTCATTAGTTTGTTTTTGAGATGTGAAAAACTGTGTTTGAGTTTCAACTAGCTTCGTCATCATATCTTCTAAATTCGGCTTTTTATCATCGGTTTGTTGTGGTGGTTTGTTTTGAAAATTCGGTCTTTGCTGATTATAAGTATTATTGGATACTTGTTGATTGCTAGGACCTTGTTGGTTGTTGTATGGAATATTTCGGTTATAATTCTGGTTTTGATTGTAAATCGGTCTTGGCGGTTGATAATTATTCTGATAATTATTTCCAGGCCTTTGGTTTATGTATGAAATATTCTCTCTTTGTTCCATTGTTAATTCAATACTGAGACAATCTTTTGTCAAATGTGGTCCTCCACACTGCTCACAACTAATTCGTATTGCATGAATATCTTTAGTCATCTTTTCCATTCGTCTCTCGAAAGCATCTATCTTTGCGGAAATGGAATCTAAGTCATGGCTAGAATCGGCTCTAGCTGCTTTAGATGATCTAATGATATCTTTTTCTTGGTGCCACTCATGTGAGTGGGAAGCAGTATTATCAATAATTTTGTAAGCATCAGTTTCGGTTTTCTTCATAATAGAACCACCAGCTGCTATATCTATGTCTTTTCTTGTAGTGATGTCGCATCCTCGGTAGAATATTTGTACTATTTGACAGGTGTCTAAACCATGTTGCGGACATCCTCTTAACAACTTTCCATATCTTGTCCACGCCTCATATAGAGTTTCATTTGGTTTCTGTGTGAACGTAACAATTTCTGCTTGAAGTCTTACGGCTTTAGATGCAGGAAAGAATTGTTTAAGAAATTTGTCAACTAAAACATCCCATGTATCAATCGCCCCTTCAGGTAACGATTCCAACCAATCTTTGGCTTCTCCCTTTAAAGTCCAGGGAAATAACATGAGATATATCTGTTCATCCTCCACTTCTCGTATTTTAAATAGTGTGCAGATCCTATTAAAGGTACGTAGATGTTCATTTGGATCTTCCTTCGGCGCACCACTAAATTGGCATTGATTAGTCACCATGTGTAGAATTTGTCCTTTGATTTCATAATCTGGCGCATTAATGTCTGGATGAGTAATTGCGTGACCTTGGCCAGTGCGTTTAGCTCTCATTCGGTCTTCCATACTTAAAGGTTCCAGATTCTCCATAATTGAATTTGTTGAATCGGTATCACTAGATGATTCTGTTTTAATGGTTCGTTCCTCAACAATCTCTGTTTGAATGATTGGTGGTTCCGGAGGAAAGTTTAATGGTTCAGGATCTACGAACCGTTCCTGAATATTCTCTGGATTCTCAATTGTGAGGTTTGTTTCAAAAACTGGATTATCGGAAATTTGAACTGAAGTACTTGGTCGATTGGATGATGATTCTAGAGAAAAATCAACTGCGGTTATATTTGTTAAACGATGTCTTGATCTAGTTACAGGTGGTGAACGTACAAAAGGTGATGAACGTCTTGCTCGGTGCATTCACTGAATATCCTATTAGTTTTTAAAAAGGAAAGAAAAATTATAATAAGTTATCCAATCAATAGACTTTTCTGATTTTGCCCACGTTTCGAATAGCCAAAAGATGCAGCAGAGGGGCAGGATTCGTTTGGTCTCAATATAATTGAGGACTGTTTGGCTCCAATAACCCGGTCCACGTACAAATCCAACTATTACTACGAACCAGAAAATTTTGATGTCTATCAATTTAACCACTTAAAATAAATTTTCGTTATTTTAAGAAATTTAGATAAGAAGTAGAAAAAATTCTAAGTCCTAAAACTAGAATAGCGAGAAATAAGAGAAAAAGAGTTCGTCGAAAAAGGTCGAAAAAGAAAAAAAAATGGTTGAAAAATAAAAGGTGACGGAAAAATAAAAGAAACTTATCAAAACTTAAAAATACTTAACTAACCTAACCTTATTACTACAACTAACTTAAAATTATAATCGCAAATTGAAATTACTAATTGGAATGATAATTGATACATAGTAAACGGTCTAAAAATATTAAAGCTTACAGGAAAAACTAAATCCCAAATGGAAATAACTTAAAAAGAAACTAAAACTTAAAAAGGCGTCGCAAAATTCTAAAGTACCTAAATCTTAGTCTAAAGAAAAAGCACTTAAGGAATTCTACGGCAAAGCCTAAAAATCTAGGAGTAAAAATAACTATAGCAAAAACTAAGTTTAAAATTAAATATGAGCTAAAAATACAAATATTACGCTACAACGATTAAAAAGGGACAAAATATTAAAAGAAATAAAAAGTGATAAAAAAAATACAATTTTTATTAAAATATTATTTTTATATTAATTATATTAAAGTATTAAGTTTTAAATATAATAAAACTAATTAAAAGTAGTTAAAATTAATTAAACTAAAAACTTAATTAATAATAATAAAATCAAATTAGGGTTTAATTAATAATAATTAAATAATAACCGTAATAAATGCGGAATTAGGGTTTGGATGTGGCCCTGTCAGACCCCTCATGCGAGTCGCATGATTTAAGAGGGTGGGTCATGCGAGTCGCATGAACACCATGAACTGGTTCAATTGGACTGGTTCAAATGACAGGTCACGTAATATTTAATATTTTATTTTCTTTTTTTTTTCTGTTTTAAATTTAAATAAAATATATATATATAATTAAAATAAAAACTTAAAAATAAACTTAAAATACTTTATAATTTTGTAAAAATAAAAGAAAAACTTAAAAATATACTTAAAATATTTTTTTTTTTTTTTTCGATTTTAAAAGCTCTTTTTTTTTATATATTTTTTAATTTTTAAAAATATAAATTTTACCAAAACTAATTATAACTTAAAAATTAAAAATATGGTGTTTCGCTTCGGCGAATGATCCCCGGCAGCGGCGCCAAAAATACTTGGTGTCGAACGAGGTGTATATAAAATAGTTATTATTTTACTAGGAAAAACTATTAAATACGATACAATTTTACACAAGATATTTATTTATTTATAGAATGGATATACTTAAACCTTGCTACAACACTTATAGGCAGTGTACCTAATCGTACAGTAGTGTAGTTTTTAGTAAGTCCGGTTCGTTCCACAGGGAAATCTTTAAACAAAGCTAAACGCTATATTAGTTTATTTTTATAAAAATACAAACATATATATAAGTAATATTATTATTATAAAGGGGGGTTTTTACCGTTTAATGACCGGTTTGTCGATTTTAAGACTTTAGTCGCAGTTAAAACCTAATGTAAAATATTAAATAAATACAAGACTTAAATTAAAGCGTAAAGTAAATAATGATAATGAAATTGCGAATAAAAATGCGAAAAAATAAACTTGCGATAAAAAGTACGATAATTAAAAGTGCGATTAAATAAAATAACAATAAATAAAAGTGCGATAATTAGAAGTGCAAATAAATATAAAATAAAGGAAATTAAATATGAAATAAAAGAATTATGCTTATTTAAACTTCCGTAATCATGATGTTTGACGTGTTGATTTTAGTTTTATGCCCATGGGTTAATTGTCCTTTGTCCTGGATTATTCAATATGTCCGTCTGGTTTTTGTCCATAACAGTCCATCAGTCATAAATATAAATTGCAAGTGTCCTTGACAAATTATTATTATACCCGAAGTTAAATATTCCAACTAATTGGGGATTCGAATTGTAACAAGGTTTTAATACTTTGTTTAATGAATACACCAGGTTATCGACTGCGTGTAAACCAAGGTTTTACTACTTTGTTAACAATTACACCAATTACCCTTGAATGTAATTTCACCCCTGTTTTAATTATTCTAGTGGCTATTAATCCATTCCCGTGTCCGGTTAAATGAACGATTATTCGTACATATAAATACCCCGCCCATCGTGTTCGATCGAGTGTATATGGTAATTTATAGGGACGCCCAATTGTAAATCTTTATATTAACATTAACAAACTTTCATTTAGTTAAACAAATATAAAGCCCATTAATAGCCCATAGTCTAATTTCCACAAGTGTCGTTCTTTTGTCCAAACCCCAATTATGGTACAAAGCCCAATTACCCAATTTTAGTAATTAGCCCAACATCATGATTACTTCGTTTTAAATAAGCATAATAATAACTTAGCTACGAGACATTAATATAAAAAGGTTGAACATAACTTACAATGATTAAAAATAGCGTAGCGTTACACGGACAGAATTTCGACTTACACCCTTACAACATTCGCTAACATACCCTTATTATTAGAATTATAATTAAAATTAAAATATAAATTATAAATATAAATATATTTACGTATGAAGAGGAAGAAAAAAAAGATGATTAAAACTCGGCAGAAAACTGGCTTTATATAGGACCTGACCAGCAATTTCACTCCATGCGACTCGCATGGATTTGTGCTTCTGGCCATGCGAGTCGCATGGCCACCCTAGATCCAGCCAAATTGCTTTGTTTTCTTCTTGCCGACGTAATATAATAATAATAATATATATAATATATAATTATATATAATTATATATATATTATATTATATTCTTGTGCATAGTAGACTAGATATTTTTGGTCCGTTGCGTCGGGCGTTTCTTCTTGGCTCAGGTCCCGGTTCCGGATTTTCGGACGTCCTTGCGTACAATTTTATATTTTGTACTTTGCGTTTTGAATCTTATACTCTTGTGATTTCGAGACGTTTCTTATCAATAATTGGAACCTTTTTGATTGTCTTTTGTACTTTTGAGCTTTTTGGTCGTTTGCGTCTTCAATTCGTCGAATCTGTCTTTTGTCTTCACCTTTTATTATTTAAACGAATATCTCTTGTAAATAGAACAATTGCAACTAAAAGCTTGTCTTTCTTGAGGAATAATGCTATGAAATATATGTTCGTTTTTAGCATTATCAACTATTCCGCTAGATGAAATCCAAATGAACGAAAAACTTCAATTCATCGAAGAACCCGTCAAAATAATGGACTGTGAGGTTAAAAGACTTAAGCAAAACAAGATACTAATTGTTAAGGTTCGATGGAATGCTCATAGAGGACCCGATTTCACCTGAGAACGAGAAGATCAGATGAAGAAGAAATACCCGCACTTATTTCCAGAAGATACGTCAACACCTCCGACTGCTTAAAATTTCGGGACGAAATTTATTTAACGGGTAGGTACTGTAGTGACCCAAACTTTTCCACGTTTATATATATTAAATTAAATTTTTATTTACATGATTAAGTGTTTCCAACATGTTAAGCAATCAAACTTGTTAAGACGTGATTAATTGAAATAGGTTTCATATAGACAATTGACCACCTAAGTTGACCGGTGATTCACGAACGTTAAAACTTGTAAAAACTATATGATGACATATATATGGTTACATATATAGTTAACATGATATTATGATAAGTAAGTATCTCATTAGGTATTTTAACAATGAGTTATATACATAAAATTGAGTTTATTGAATTAAGAAACTCGAAACGATATATATAACGATTATCGTTATAACAACGTCTTACTAAATACATATGAATCATATTAAGATATTGATACACTATGTTTAATCATGATAAACGATAAGTAAACATGTCATTAAGTGTATTAACAATGAACTACATATGTAAAAACAAGACTACTAACTTAATGATTTCGAAACGAGACATATATGTAACGATTATCGTTGTAACAACATTTAACTGTATATATATCATACTAAGATATATTAATATATCATAATATCATGATAATGTAATAATTTAACATCTCTTTAGATATAATAAATAATGGGTTAACAACATTTAACAAGATCGTTAACCTAAAGGTTTCAAAACAACATTTACATGTAACGACTAACGATGACTTAACGACTCAGTTAAAATGTATATACATGTAGTGTTTTAATATGTATTCATAAACTTTTGAAAGACTTCAAGACACTTATCAAAATACTTCTACTTAATAAAAATGCTTAAAATTACATCCTCGTTCAGTTTCATCAACAATTCTACTCGTATGCACCCGTATTCGTACTCGTACAATACACAACTTTTAGATGTATGTACTATTGGTATATACACTCCAATGATCAGCTCTTAGCAGCCCATGTGAGTCACCTAACACATGTGAGAACCATCATTTGGCAACTAGCATGAAATATCTCATAAAATTACAAAAATATTAGTAATCATTCATGACTTATTTACATGTAAACAAAATTACACATCCTTTATATCTAATCCATATACCAATGACCAAAAACACCTACAAACACTTTAATTCTTCAATTTTATTCATCTAATTGATCTCTTTCAAGTTCTATCTTCAAGTTCTAAGTGTTTTTCATAAATTCTATAAGTTCTAGTTTCATAAAATCAAGAATACTTCCAAGTTTGCTAGCTTACTTTCAATCTTGTAAAGTGATCATCCAACCTCAAGAAATATTTCTTATTTACAGTAAGATATCTTTCTAATACAAGATAATACTCATATTCAAACTTTGATTCAATTTCTATAACTATAACAATCTTATTTCGAGTGGAAATCTTACTTGAACTTGTTTTCGTGTCATGATTCTGCTTCAAGAACTTTCAAGCCATCCAAGGATCCTTTGAAGCTAGATCTATTTTTCTCATTTCAGTAGGTTTATCCACAAAACCTAAGGTAGTAGTGTTTTTCATAACATCATTCGATTCATATATATAAAACTACCTTATTCGAAGGTTTAAACTTGAAATCACTAGAACATAGTTTAGTTAATTCTAAACTTGTTCGCAAACAAAAGTTAATCCTTCTAACTTGACTTTTAAAATCAACTAAACACATGTTCTATATCTATACGATATGCTAAGTTAATGATTTAAAACCTGGAAACACGAAAAACACCGTAAAATCGGACATACGCCGTCGTAGTAACACCGTTGGCTGTTTTGGGTTTGATAATTAAAAACTATGATAAACTTTGATTTAAAAGTTGTTCTTCTGGGAAAATAATTTTTCTTATGAACACGAAACTATATCCAAAAATCATGGTTAAACTCAAAGTGGAAGTATGTTTTTCAAAATGGTCATCTAGACGTCGTTTTTTCGACTGAAATGACTACCTTTACAAAAACGACTTGTAACCTATATTTCTGACTATAAACTTATAATTTTTCTATATAGATTCATAAACTTAAGTTCAATATGAAACCATAGCAATTTTATTCACTCAAAACGGATTTAAAACGAAGAAGTTATGGGTAAAACAAGATTGGATATATTTTTTTATTGTTGTAGCTACGGGAAATATTGTAACAATTCTATACAAATCATATCCTCGCTAACTTATATTGTATTATACATGTATTCTAATATATTATGTAATCTTGGGATACCATAGACACGTATGCAAATTTTTTAACATATCATATCGACCAATGTATATATATTATTTGGAACAACCATAGACACTCTATATGCAGTAATGTTAGAGTTAGCTATACAGGGTTGAGGTTGATTCTAAAAATATATATACTTTGAGTTGTGATCTAGCCTGAGATGTGTATACTGGGTCGTGGATTGGGTCAAGATAATATATATCAATTTATTTTCTGTACATCTAACTATGGACAACTAGTTGTAGGTTACTAACGAGGACAGCTGACTTAATAAACTTAAAACATTAAAACGTATTAAAAATGTTGTAAATATATTTTGAACATACTTTGATATATATGTACATATTTGTTATAGGTTCGTGAATCGACCAGTGGCCAAGTCTTACTTCCCGACGAAGTAAAAATCTGTGAAAGTGAGTTATAGTCTCACTTTTAAAAATCTAATATTTTAGGATGAGAATACATGCAATTTTATAAATATTTTATGAAAGAGACACAAGTAAATGAAACTACTTTATATGGGTGAATGATCGAAGCTGAATATGCCCCTTTTTAGCTTGGTAGCCTAAGAATTTGGGAACAGACCCCCAAATTGACGCGAATCCTAAAGATAGATCTATCGGGTCCAACAAGTCCCATTCTGGAATTTGGAATGCTTTAGTACTTCGAAATTATCATGTCCGATGGGTGTACTGAAATGATGGGGATATTCTATATGCATCTTGTTAATGTCGGTTACTAGGTGTTCACCGTATGAATGATTTTTATCTATATGTATGAGATGTATTGAAATATGAAATCTTGTGGTCTATTATTATGATTTGATAATATATAGGTTAAACCTGTAACTCACCAACATTTTTGTTGACGTTTTATGCATGTTTATTCTCAGGTGATTATTAAGAGCTTCCGCTGTTGCATACTAAAATAAGGACAAGATTTGGAGTCCGTGCTTGTATGATATTATGTAAAAACTGCATTCAAGAAACTTATTTTTGATGTAATATATTTTTATTGTAAACTATTATGTAACGGTCGTGTGTAAACGGTATATTTTAGATTATCATTATTTGATAATCTACGTAATACTTTTTAAACCTTTATAGATAAAATAAAGGTTATGGTTGTTTTAAAAATGAATGCAGTCTTTGAAAAACGTCTCATATAGAGGTCAAAACTTCGCAACGAAATCAATTAATATGGAACGTTTATAATCAATATGAACGGGACATTTCATGTTGCTCACAACATTTGATGTTAGACAATTGCTTTTGGTGTTTGTATTTTAATGCTTTTGGTACCATGTGAGCAATGCTTTTGGTCAATATGGTCACAATATTTTATGTACATTTATTTGTAAACTAATGCCAACTTGTGTATTATTGTCTTAACTTAATGCCAACTTATGCTTTTGTACATGTATGTAAAAGACAACATAACCATTTATTAACTACTGCAAATTTGTGCATTTCATTCAATCAATTCGAAATTACAGCAGATACAACATGAATCAACAACCAAAAGTACGTTTTAAACAAGCATCAATACATTTTGAATCACAAAGCAAACAACATAAATACAAGAAATAAACAACTCTTTCTTATAAAAATTCATGTTTTCTATTGTCTTCTTCAACTCCAACTGCATCTTCTTCCCTTCAGTTTCACATTGTTCAACATGAATACAAGAATTAAAATTCTGAATTGATCTTCATATTGATGCAAGTGCAGTTCATATAACACCATTTTGTACCTATCATTTTGATTTCAGGATCCAACCAGTAAAATGAATGAAATTTCCTACCAGAAAACTGGATAAGACAGTAACAATCAAATTAAGGCATACAATCGAATTAGGGTTTATCAATTGAATAGAAAATCAAAACTTGATTAAATTTGTACTTACAAATGGATTAGGGCAAACCAAAAATCTCTTTGCATGGTTCTTTTTGGTCTAAGAAATTCTTTCCTTCATGACCAGGCCACAACCACATAAACATGACGGATTAGGGTTAGTGGGAAATGGAGATGAAGAAGAAGACATCAATTCTTATAATCGATACTGTGTGTAGAATTAAGGTGGGTGAAATCGAATTAGGGTTTTTATGAAAAGGATATATCGGATCTGAGGTAAAAAAAAAGGGGTTTAAATACCACGTAATTTAGTTTTCCCGGTTAACAAGTTAATTTAGTTTATATTAACACTTTTCTTGAAAATATAAAGCTTACAATAGTAATTTTTTGGGTACACGACCTACATTGAGACAAAAAAAAGTATATAACCCTTTGATAGCCTTAACCCTTAAATTTATACGCTAATTATTTTTAATTATATATTAGCAATTATGAAGCATACAATCCCAGAGTATTACTCCATATACACTTCAATTATATATTATGGATATTTTTTTTTCTCAATAATAGTTTAAAATATCAAACAACATTAAAGATAATGGTTATATGATCATAACTTGGTTATATTCAATAGTATATTCTTTACCTTTTTCATTCATATTCCCAAATTTAAATCAAGCGCCCCCTCTGTAGAGGTGTAAATCAAGCCCGGCTCGTTTAAATTTTTACGAAATTTTTACGAAGCTCGGGTTCGAGCTCGGGTCATTTGATATTTTGCAAGTTTGAGCTCGGCTCGTTAATTACATCATTTTATTTTTCTTTATATTATTTAATTTAATTTCATATTTACTAGATAATTTTTATCCACTTTTAATCACATTTAATGTTAATATTAGTATTTAAACTTGCATTTATATAATAGTAACTATTTTTTTTGAACGGCGATTTTTTAGCATCAGTAGATCATTTATTTCAATGACCCTCATCATTTGCTCGTAACACACACGTTCGGGCGAAACCCCGAACCCGATCGACGGTACCCGGGAACACATTCATTCGGCCAGTATTAATGTATTATTATATACTTAAGTATTACGGAGTATATTATTATATAACAATAAATGTATATATTTGAAAAGCTCGTTTATGCTCGCAAACTCATTCAAGCTTGAGATATGAAGCTTGAGCCCGAGCTCATTTAACTTGTTTATTAAACGAGTTTCAAAATATATTATGTTCTGGTTCAAGTTCGTTTAAACTCTACTCGAATTGAGGTCGATTTTGAGTAGCTGCGAGTGTCGATTCATTTACAACCCTACCTTTAGTTTCCAAACCAATCTAATCCAATTCAAATAGTGTATAAAGTAAGATCGAACAAATTTAAAAAAGAAACCTTTATTTATGGGAGGTCACACATCACTTTTTAATGCGTGTATACTTTTGTATTATAAACTTACAGTTATACCTCTAGATTAATCTAGAGAGTTGAACTTATATTATTATTCTAAGTATAATTAAGGGTATAATAGGTAATTATATGTACATGGATCAAAAAGTGGTCTCCACCCAAACTTTTAACGAGTTATATCACCTTTCTCAACGCGAGTTAAAATTTTCAGCCATAACCTCCCTTTATTTAAACTTGTTAATATTAAATCAAACCCCAAGGCCTAACTTTACTATCAAAAGCATTTAGGCCTTAGAGCACTGGGAGTGGTGACTGAGGTCACTTGACATGTCAGGCGTGACTTGTTGAGTCAGAAAAAATGGGGAGTGGTGACCTATGTCAGTTAGTGTGTTAGTTAGTGTGTTAAAATAATATTTTATTATATTTAATAATTAATTCCTTTGAAAAAAAAGCAAAAAGAAAAAAAAAATGGGGTATATTGGAGTGGGGAGTGGTGTCACTAAGGCTCTGTTCCAGAGTTATTTAAGAAAGTAAATGAAATGAGATGAAAGGGAATGAAGGGGAGGGGAGTTGAATCCTTTCAATTTGGAAGGAAGCATATGAAGGAAAATTACACTGAATAATCACTTCACTACCTTTCTTTTCTCTTCAAACTAAAACTCAGGAACACCGAATGTTTAAATTTTCTTTTCACTTCATTTCCTTTCCATCCAAAATCCTGAGTGACATGGGGAGACTGGTGAGTGACACTCCCCACTCCTGGTGCTCTTACAAATAGGAATGGGAAAACCTCACACTTTCTGGCTCACTTACCGATCATTTTCGTGGTGGCTGTTTGTAAATCGCCTATCACTCACTTTTCATCATAAACCTAGAATAAACCACATTTTGTACCAGATAATATAATATTTAAAATCAAACCCTAAATAATGGAGATAACTCAAGCTTGAATACCTCATCTCAATCGATTAGACATAGAAAGCATCTGAGTTCGAGCAATAGTGTGTAACTCAATTGTATAGTCACAGTCAACGTTAGGTCAACTGTAACAGTGTTAGTTAGAATTGTTAATTAGGTAGTTAGTGTATATTGTAGCAGTATATATACCTCACTTGTATGTACACTGTAATTAGCTTTTCCAATCATGAATTAGTGAAATTCAGTTGTAACCGCTCAATTCTGTTTACTCTTATGGTATCAGAGCTATAGCTCCGATCATCTTCTCCGGCCACATCTCCGGCCAACCTGCAATTCACAAATTCGATCATTACATGCTTCCGCAACTCAATCAAATCACAAAACGACTGTCAATTTCATCAATCGACTGTCAATTTCATCAATTTCAATTCAATCGACTCCAAACCTAATTTTTCACAATCAATTAAATCAAAACACAATTCATGATGTCGATCTCTGCTTCATCATTGGAAGAAGATCTAACATCACCAAATCATCCGTTGTATCTACACCAGAATGATCATCCTGGTCTGATTCTCATATCAAAGAAGCTGACAGGATCTGACAACTACAGCTCCTGGAGAAGATCAATAATGATTGCATTGAATGCAAAGAACAAACTACAAATTGTAACAGGTGAACTAACTGAACCTGATGGAAACTCAAACATGAAGGCACTATAGGAGAGAACTAATGATATGATCATATCTTGGATTCTCAACACAGTCACTGATCAGATAGGCAATTCACTGAGCTTTGTCAACAATGCAGCTGAATTGTGGAATGAACTGCAAGAACATTATGCACAATTAGATGGACACAGGATCTATCAATTAACTAATGAAATCACTCAGTTAAAACAAGAAAATGCATCTGTTGAGGTGTATTACCAGAAGTTGAAGGGATATTGGGATGAAATGGATGCCCTAGAGTCTCCATATACCTGCACATGCACCTGCAACTGTGAGAATGGCAAGATCAATGGTGAAAGAGATCAGAGTAAGAGACTCATTCAATTCCTCATGGGATTAGATGAGTGTTACTCAAATGTTAGGGGACAAATTCTGCTAATGCAACCTATGCCTACTGCAGCCAAGGCTTATGGCATGGTGAGGCAAGAGGAAAAACAAAAAGAACATGGCTCAACAAGACCTGCAATCTCAGCAACTCTCTCTATGCAGTCAAACAACACAACAAGATGGAATACACCAAGAACCACCACTGCAAGGAGAAGCAGCTTCAAGAAAGGCATCTTCTGTGCTAATTGTACTTTAGAAGGGCATACCAAGGAGGAATGCTACAAACTGGTTGGGTACCCCATAGGTCATCCACTGCATGCTAAATACAGGCCTCCACAAAAGGGCAACTACAACTCAACATCTGCACCTACTAAGAGCATCAATTCAGTGACTGGGAATGATGTGAACACATCAGCTGACATGGCAATGAATGCAAGAATGGACCAGCTGCAGAATCAACTAAATCAAGTGCTCTTAATGATGCAGTCAAACAAAGGTGATCATGCTACTGCAGGTATACACAGAATTACATCACACATAAATGCTCAAAAGTACAGATTCATAGCTTCTATTATTAATCATTTAAAAAATGCCTGGATTGTGGATAGTGGTGCCACAGATCATGTTTCCACCTCACTAGATAACATGCATAACATACACCAATACACAAAACCTATTCTTGTAACCTTACCCAATGGTCACAACACACAAGTAACCAGTTATGGTTCTGTAAGAATTAATTCCTTCATCACATTGCATGATGTACTGTATATTCCTAGTTTCTCCTATAACCTACTCTCCATTAGCAAGCTAGGAACACATCTATCTCTATCTGTCTTATTTACACCCTTATCATGTTATTTTCAGGACCACCACAAGAGGATTGCACATGGCACCCTCTTTAATGGTCTCTACCTCATCCAACAAGAAAAGGAGTACACAACACACAACATCAATCAAGCCATGACACCACACACATTCAACTCAGCTGAAGCCTTCTTATGGCATTCAAGACTTGGCCATTCATCCTTTAATGTTCTTAAACAAATTGATTGTCTTTCATCTGTAATAAAGTGCAGCTATGACATTAATGATTGTTCTATTTGTCCATTAGCTAAGCAATACAAACTCCCATTTCCTGATAGCACATCACATGCTAACACTTTATTTGATCTAATTCACATAGACATATGGGGCCCATATAAACACACCACCATGAACAATTGCAAATACTTTATCACCATAGTTGATGACCACTCTAGGGCCATCTGGACCTATATCCTGCCCAACAAATCCCAGGCTACCTCTCACATCAAATCCTTCTGTTCTTACGTACAAAATCATTTCAATACTACCATCAAGACCATAAGGTCTGACAATGGGTCAGAATTCCTCAACAGCTCACTCAATGATTACCTTCAACAACATGGAATTATACATCAAACAACTTGTCCTTATACACCACAACAGAATGCCAGGGTAGAGAGAAAACATAGACAACTCCTTGAGATAGCTAGATCCATTCGTTTTCATTCTCATCTTCCAATACATTTATGGGGATACTGCATCCTCACAGCCTCTTACATCATCAACAGGCTACCTTCTAAACCTCTAAACAACCTCACACCCTATCAACTAATCTACAAGAAGCCACCTGATCTATCACATCTCATAATCATAGGATGCTTAGCCAATGCCCATACACAGTCAAATGACAAATTTGCACCTAGATCAATACCATCTGTTCTCATTGGGTATTCAACAACACAAAAAGGGTACACACTATATGATCTAAAAACACACAAAGTCTTTACCACTAGGCATGTCACCTTCAATGAATCCATCTTTCCTTTTCAGACAAGCACACCAGACATACCCCACCACATACCTCCCATACACCATACTCACTATGAATCACACATCTGCAGTCCCCAATCAATTTCCACAACAACCACTAACAGCTGCAATACTACACCTGAACCAAACATAACCCAAGCATCACCTGCAAACAGAACCAGACACATCACAATCTGCAAACGCTACCCCACCATCAAACACTTCTACCACTCTACCAACTCCTACAAATCCTACTCCAAACAATCACCAAAATCACTTTCCAGCAACATCATCTTCAACCTCTCACATCAATTCCACCAATGAAACATCTGCAACAGCACAACCATCTAGAAGAACTTCCACCAGGTCACATACCATACCTGCAAAATTCAAAGATTATCACCATTCAATTCCTTCAACGTCAGTTAACTCTATCTCTAAATTTCATCATGCAAAATATCTCAACTATAACAACATCATAACTCCTACCACTAGACACCTTATATGCACAATTAACAACATTGTGGAACCACATACATATATCCAAGCATCTAAGAATGAAAAATGGGTAGAAGCTATGAATAAAGAATTGCAGGCCCTTCAAGACAACAATACATGGATCATTACAACCTTACCACCCAACAAGACTCCAGTAGGCAACAAGTGGGTATATAAAGTCAAACTTAAAGCTGATGGGACAATAGAAAGATATAAGGCACGACTTGTGGCAAAAGGTTTCACTCAAAGGGAAGGAACTGACTACACAGAAACATTTGCTCCTGTAGCTAAAATGGTCACTGTCAGGGCACTAGTAGCAATTGCTACTCATCATCATTGGAATATTGAACAACTAGATGTTAACAATGCATTCCTTCATCGTGATCTGAATGAAGAAGTATACATGTCACTGCCACAAGGTTACAATCAAAATGTACCACCTAACTCAGTTTGCAAACTTCTCAAATCCCTATATGGTTTAAAGCAGGCAAACAGGCAATGGTTCATTAAACTGACAACCTTTTTACAAGCAAATGGATTCACACAAAGCTATGCAGACTCTTCCTTATTCACATATAAAAAGGACACAAATTTCTTAGCTTTAGTGATCTATGTTGATGATCTTATCCTTACAGGCAACAACAAACAACTCATCTCTGAAATCAAGACAAAACTGGACAAATCTTTTAGTATAAAAGATCTTGGGTCACTCAATTACTATCTAGGCATTGAATTTCTGAGAAACAAGAATGGGATCACTATGACCCAAAGAAAATATGCACTAGAATTACTTCATACTGCAAGCATCTTGGATGAGAAACCCTCTACTGTACCCATTGACCCCAACATTAAACTATCTGCAGACACAGGTCAACCTTTAGCTGATCCAACACTGTATAAAACACTGGTTGGCAAACTCATTTATCTTACTATCACCAGACCAGATCTCTCTTTTGCTGCTCAACATCTAAGTCAATTTAGCCAAGATCCGAGAACAGGACACCTGCAGGCACTCTACAAAGTCTTAAGATATATAAAACTTTGTCCTGCACAGGGTTTATACTTTCCTGTAAATTCATCACTACAACTACAGGCATACTGTGATAGTGATTGGGGCAATTGCAACACCACAAGAAGATCAATCACCGGCTACTGTATCTTCCTCGGTAAATGTCTGATCTCTTGGCAATCAAAGAAACAGGGTATCGTGTCCAGATCCTCAACAGAAGTAGAATATCGAGCTCTGGCAGATTGTACCTGTGAAATAACATGGTTAAGAAGTCTACTGAATGATTTACAAGTCAAAGTTAATTTACCTATTTCAATTCAATGTGACAATGAATCTGCAATTAACTTGGCTTTTAACCCTGTTCAACATGCACGCACCAAGCATATTGAAATTGACTGCCATTTAGTTCGAGACAAAATTAAAGCTGGTCTAATTTCAACGAGATTCATATCTTCACAGGATCAAACAGCGGATGTCCTCACGAAAGCCCTAAGCAGATCCCCTTTCTACAAATGCATCTCCAAGTTTGGCATTGTAGATCCATATACACTGCCAACTTGCGGGGGGAGTAATGGAGATAACTCAAGCTTTAATACCTCATCTCAATCGATTAGACATAGAAAGCATCTGAGTTCGAGCAATAGTGTGTAACTCAATTGTATAGTCACAGTCAACGTTAGGTCAACTGTAACAGTGTTAGTTAGAATTGTTAATTAGGTAGTTAGTGTATATTGTAGCAGTATATATACCTCACTTGTATGTACACTGTAATTAGCTTTTCCAATCATGAATTAGTGAAATTCAGTTGTAACCGCTCAATTCTGTTTACTCTTAAACCCTAACTTTCATTGTTGTAAATTAATTACTAATTCGCGATCACAATGATTTCCGATTCATCCACTCACCTATCCGGCGACAGCTTCGGCACTTTCAATGGCGATGGTGGTGGCGGTATCAGTTATTCTCATCGGACTCCGTGGTCACAAGTTGTTCGAGGTGGAGTAGACCCGAAGGTTATTCCTCCGCTCTCCGTCCGCATCACTACCGTCGGTTCTCCCCGAGCGGGAGACGGCGGCGGCGGTGTTAGTTGAGAGCCAACCGGAGTGTTGTGGAGGGGAGTAATACGCCGGTGAAGGGCGCTGCTTCAGGATGTCATTAAACACTACAGTTGGTATTTTAATTTAGTTGACAGTACAATAGCATTTCGCTCTTTTTAGTTTGAAACATAGAAAATAGCTACACGTGTTGGAGGAATATTTTGAGTTAATACAAGAATTAAAATTTGATGCTTATTATGTACAACTTTGATATGCTGTTATCTTCATTCATTTGAAGTTGCAAAGTGCTTTTATCTTCGGTGGTAACGAGGTGATAACAGTAATGAATTATAGTCAAAAGTATTTGAATGTCACAAGTTCTTTAGCTATTGTTCATACTAATAACTAACGATGCAGCATTGGTCCCTTTTGTTGTATAAATTGCAAAAAATAAGATCACCCTGGAAGTGTTTTGGCTGTATCAACTGAGACTGCTTCCATATTTTTCTATTTTTGTGTTTTATTAGATTTGGTGTAGGAAGTTCTGCAATGCACCATGTGGGTAGTGCACGCAATACCTCCAACTCAGTGCGTTCTCGTAAGGAGAAAAGGTTGAATTATCTTCTAAATGATACTAATGACACAAAGGTCAGGGTTTATTTTATCTTCTCTATTTCTTCCGTGTGCGGTTCTGTTTCTTTCTTCGATATATTTCTCATTCATTCTTGTGTTGGCAGATGTTAACTTAGGTAAGGATTATTATATACTATACAAGATGTAAAGTTGAAACACAACCAGATAAAAAGGGATTTTTATAGATCATATAGTCAGCACCCTCTTTTTTATTCTTTAAACAGGAGCTAGTATTATTGGAATATGGTTGTACAGTTTTCCAGAATTTAAGATGTTATACAATTTATATCTTGCAAAACATTAATAACAGCTATAAGGTATTTCACTTATGTTCGGATTTAATAACTTTCTAGACGATCTCACATCCATATCTTCAATGATTCACACATAGAAGTTGGATTTGATGTACGATTTTAAATAGTTATGAAGTTCCTATCAGAGATAAATATCCTACATAAAAAGTTATTTAAGGGGTTTCCCTATGAAGAACACTAGAATAGGAAAGTAGTGATGTACCTTAGTGGATTTACTTTCTGTGCTTCGTTTTTATCCTTGCAGGTTGTTAGTTTTTCCATTCTATCTATAGCCAAAACATTAGGTAACGACATATTTACTATACTATCATTCCCATTCCCATTTCCATTTTTCATTGTTATTGAAGTTAAAATGCAAACTTTCCAAATACTCATTTTCTCTCGTGGAACCTATAATGGACTAGCTCAACCTTCAATAACTACATGAACCGATTCCAAAGCAATTTTTGTTGAATTCCTTTTTCACCATTTTATCAGCTTCCAAAGACTTTAAGTCACTTTCAGTCCCCGAAAACAATCGGATCAACAAGAACTCCACCATTTAGGTCAATCATTGAACTTTTGGTTACATGTGACGACATCGTTTAGGTATGACCCACAACTAAATTAGTGGTTAATTTGTTGGAATGGTAAATGGGTGTTGATGAAAAATTTAACTCTTACGGGTTTAGGATTGAAATGTGTATTAAAAGGTGTGATTTTTAGTTTGAATGTGAGAGACGTTTTCAAAATTTGTGATTAAGGTTTTGGTGAAGATTAATGAAGAGAATTGAGGGATGTGAGGAACGAATTGGTGGATGAAATTGTTGGAATTTTGGAAATGGAAATCTATTAAAATTGATGGAACGATTGAGAGAAGAAAGAGGCCCACAGATTTGATTTTGGTTAGAATTCGTGGAAAAAAAGTTAAATGTGTAAACTCAAAATCAAAATCAAATTTTGATTAGAATCCACATTCATCAAACTTTGATTCTTCTTTACACATAAACTTTTCTTTCACGGATTCAAGTCAAAATCAAACTTGTGGACCTCTTTCTTCTCTCCACTGTTCCATGAATTATAATAAATTCTCATTTCTTAAATTCAAACAACCTATCAATTCGTTTATCACATTCCCTCAATTCTCATCATTTTTTTTAACTATACCCTAATCACAAATCTTAGTACGTCTCTTACAATCAAACTAAAAATCACACCTTTCAATGCACATTTCAATCCCCCCATAAAGAGTAAATTTTCTTCAACTCCCATTTACCATTCTAACAAATAAAACACTAATTTGGTTGCGTCATACCAAAACGATTACGTCTCATGTGATCAAGAGCTCAACGATTCACCCAGATGGTGGATTTCTTGTTGATCCGATTGTTTAAGAGAATGAAAGGAACTTGAATTCTTTGGAAGCTGACAAAACGGTGAAAGGGAATTCAACAAAGACTAATTTGGAATTAGTTCATGTGGTTAATGAAGGTTGGGCTAGTCCATTTAATGGTTCCATGAGTATTTGCAAAGTTTCCGTTTCCGTTTTAAGTCAATAATAATGAAAAATGGGATTGATCGTATAGTGAATATGTCGTTACATATCGTTTTGGCTATTAATGATTAGACTAATTAGAAGATTGGTACTACTAATGATGTGGCCTTGGTTGGCCCAGATCAAAAACAGTTGCTATTCTAAAAAGGTTTGGATGCCTATTTCATTTGGTATACAATTTTTCATAAATAAACACTTAAGTAACAACGTCTATGCTTACCTTCTTATACAGAGAGGATCTATTAAGGGTCAGCCGCCCCTGACGATCTGATTTTTTTAGTGTAATTATATGTTAAAGTCCGGCGTTAATAATGAACTTGATTTAAAGGTCAATTATGTATACTGATTTGATAAGCCAAAAAGGAAAAGGTGAGTGATGACTCACGGCTGTGTAAATGCATTTCTAAAACACTGTTCATTAATTTGAGACTTAACATTATTTTAACCAAAATATATCAGTCTCACTATAATCGTGGTTAGGAAGTTTTGTACTTTATACTTTCAACTGAAAAGTTCACATCAATTACTTACGTGCTTATCTTTTTTGCTGACAGCGTTGAGATATAAGCATAACAACGAAGAAAGGATTGCTAGAACATGGGGAACAATTGCTTCCGGATTACCTTATGTTTAAGAAGTAATAAAGCCAGCTGGCAATTGGGTCATCGATGGAGATTTAGAAGTATTATCTTCTATTAAATATCAAATATCATGATGATATTGATCATTACAGGCTCTCTCTCCCAATCAACTTCGTGTTTTTGCATAACGGGCATGCTTTGTTGATGAACAACACAAGGTGTCTTTTGGATATGGGTTACAAGAACTCGATTCTGTTGCTTCATCCTTTAATATTTGCACTATTGTAGAACTCCCTGAATACTAACTTTTTAAGGACGTGCCGATCCAATTTTTCAAACTCCGTTTAACTAATCGGTCAACGTCGGTTAATGGGTCAAAATCAGTTTGTTGGTCAAAGGTGGATTTAGTCGGTCAAAGTCAAATTTGGTCAACATCCTAATATTCAACATCCTAATATGAATTTAAATTGTAATTGTTGATTTTCTGAACAAATGAACGATTATGTTTATGTTTATGGACTATTATGTTAAAGTGAATGTTATAGTTTTCTTTTATATTTACACATAGATTTGAAGTTTATTATTTGAAAGTACAAAAAGTCCAATCCGTTTAATCCCCGAGTCGTCGATTACTTCCTCGAAAGTCCCACTGAGTACTTCCCAAATAGCGAGTATTTGCAACCTTGAATATTTGGGGTTGTCTGAAGTTGTAACAATTAGATGATCACAGGCTCCTAGTTTACGAAGACATATATTTCCAAAACTGACATTTACGTGCCAATAGTAAGACAATATGAAATGAACTATTTTCTATCTTTTGAAGAAATTGATCTTTTTCTCGCAGGTCTTAGAAGATGGAGTAGTTGACCCTGAGACCACCATCGTGTCTATATTTCCATTGCTAATGCATTATGCGGGCCCAACTCAAGTAGAGTGGCATGCTAAGGCACAGGTTATTTCTTGTGCGGATTTCTACATTGTGGCGCGTGATCCTGCTGGAATGGGTCATCCTACTGAGAAAAGATACCTGTATGATCTTGATCATGGTAAATAGGTTTTAAGCATTGCTCTTGTAGAGGTAGCAAGATAGGTGGGTCGGGCTGACCCTAAAAGTCTTTTGTCCAACGTTTTTTCTTTTTTGAATATATGAATACGCAATTCTTATTGCACGTTGCAGCATACGACACAGTAACTAAATAAATGGATTTCTTCGACCCTTCACGCGCTAAAGATATTATTTACATCTCCGGGACCAACGTATGTTGTTATCTTTCTTAGTTCTGACTTCCCATTTACATCATTTTGGCATTGCGCTAATAATGTTTTTTTTATGTGAATTTGGATATGCATTTGTTTACCAGTGTATAACTAAAATGATCTGATTCTTCATGTTATCAGTTTCATACTGAAATTGCTAACGCAGCAGAACTGATTATGAAAGGGTACATTATTATATTGAATCACCCTTCTTCTGTTAACCTAATTTGGGAGACATGTACTCACATCTGACAATACTAAAATGATCATCATTTTATGTAATAAAAGGAATAAGGTATTCCCAGTTTACCCGGGAAGGAGGGCGAGTAAATTTTATCTAACTAGAAAAAATTCGACCGCGCGTTGCTGCGGTTGTATTCAACGCGCGGTCATATTTGTATATACGTTGTTTGGTACCTAATATATCTAGTAGGTTGGGTTGTTTGTTGGACGTGTACGTATATGTATGAAATATAGCTCGAAATATTTAGTGTTTTTTTGACGATGTCCGTTTCGCATATAGTTAGTCGCGTTGTGTTCGTAAAATAATATCGAGTTGAACGGTGGTCTCGGAAAAATTTAGCTCGCACCGAGCGAGAATATAGGGCCCGTTATTTAGTGTTTTTTTAACGATGTCCGTTTCGCGCATAGTTAGTCCCGTTGTGTCCGTCTGATTTTTTCGAGTTGAACGGTGGTCTCAGAAAAATTTAACTCAGACCGAGCGAGAAGATAGGGCCCGTTAAAAATACGGGTGGAATCATTTTCTTTTGTTTTTTTTAAAATTATATTTACGCTTTTTACTCCTAAAAAAGTAGAAAGTTGGGGGGGGTCGTTGTGTATATGAAGCCGAATTTGAGGGGCCGGGTGTAGTGTGAACGCAAACTCAAAACGACATTTGGATAAAACTAAAACTACGATTTTTCTCATGCATATTAGTATGTAGGGGTAACTACGATTTTTCCCATGCATATTAGTATGTAGGGGTAATGTATTCGGTCTAATCGGAATATTAGACCTTTTGCATGGAACCTAGGACCCCAACGAGTGGGCTATTTTAGGATAGTATGTCAAATGAGTGATGATATTTCCAACAGTGTTTTTGATAAATCCACTCGCTTTATGCATTGAGAGATTGTACCGTACAATCTGTCAATGCATAAAGTGAGCGGATTTATCAAAAACATTGTTGGATATATTAGTTATCATTTGATGTCCCGATGAAGAGAAGTGTCATTCTTGATCTTATTGTTAATTACTCTTATTATTGGTGTAGATATAGAGGACGTATTTATATCTATTGGAACACTTGGCCTCTCTAAGCCTATGTAATTTGTTTTTTCTCTAGCTTTTTGCTAGAGTGATTCTAATTAAATTTTATCATTCCAAAAAAATAAAAATAAAAAATTGAAGTGATGTTCTATCAAATAATCGGAATTTGTCAAGCACCCAAGCAGATATTATAACTGCAAACTAGAAAAAAATTCGACCGCGCGTTGCTGCGGTTGTATTCAATGTGCGGTCGAATTTGGATATACGTTGTTTGGTACCTAATATATCTCGTAAGTTGGGTTGTTTGTTGGACGTGTATGTATATGTATGAAATATAGCCCAAAATATTTTTTTTAACGATGTTCGTTTCGCGTATAGTTAGTCGCGTTGTGTTCGTAAAAGTATTTCGAGTTGAATGGTGGTAACGAAAAAATTTAATTCACACCGAGCGAGAATATATGGCCTGTATTTAGTGTTTTTTTAACGATGTCTGTTTCGCGTATAGTTAGTCCCGTTGGGTTCATCGGATTCTTTTGAGTTGAATGGTGGTCTTGGAAAAATTTAACTCGCACCGAGCGAAAAGATAGGGCCCGTTATAAATTCGGGTGAAATTAGTTTCTTTTATTTTAATTAAATTATTATATGTGATGACCCGGAAATTTCTGACCAAATTTAAACTCAATCTTTGTATGATTAACATTTCCGACACGATAAGCAAATTCTGTAAAACTGAATCTCAAAATTTTTGAACTACTTTTATATATTTAAATACCCTTCGGTTGTTTTCGACGATTCGCGAACAATTATATGTAAATAGATACATATATACTATAACTTGAAAAAAAAATAACAATGTATTAATTGTTTGATACCGTACATTAAACTTATTGGTTTAAATATCTAATTGAATATATATGATAGGTTGAAATATTTATTATTAAAATTAATTATAAATAACTTCCAATGTGTATTTAAAAACTGATCTATGTATATCAAAGAAAGATATATACATATATATAATTTCAAGTTATTTAGTAAACGATAGTAACATTCGTTTGTTAATTCGATTGATATTTAGATAAGTGAACTAAAACGTTTAAGATGAACCAGTAAAACACTAATTTGCTACAGTATTTTCAAATTGCTACAGTACCCAAAATGCTATAGTGTTTTCAAAAATCACTATTTGCTACAGTGAAATTGACTTTGCTACAGTGAATTGCTACAGTAAAAATTTACTTTGCTACAGTAACTTTGCTACAGTAACTTTGCTACAGTAAACACTATTTCAAAATGAAAATGTATGTATTATATATATATATATGTATATATATATATATATATATATATATATATATATATATATATATTAACAAATAGCGAGACGATGATTTATAGAAGTAAATGACCAAAACACTCAAGTGTATAAGTTATAATTCTAGTGATATAGTTTATAGATAATTTAAGGTTATATTTAGACAAAGGTACGTGTCACGAAACATAAAATACGAGTTTTCTAAGCGTACGAAAATGCGTTCGAGAAACCGGAAGCGGGACATAAGTCGAGCGTAAACGTACGAGTCATCGGAACAAAAAGTTCAAGCTAACTATGCATGTGAATTAAATATAATATATAATTAATTATATAAATTAAATATATTATATATATATATATATATAATATAAAAATATGTCGACGAGGAAGAAGTTAAACAAACCTGAGCTGGAAAAAGAGGCCATGCGATCGCATGGCCATTGTGCCTCAGACCCATGCGATCGCATGGAGGGCTGGGACAAGTCAGGATCTATAAATTCAGCCGAAGTCAGTTCATTTTATTTACACACATATATATTACACTCGTATACATATTTATTAATTATATTATTATTATTATTATTATTATTATTATTAATCTTATTATTATTAGTAGTATTATTATTAATTAGTATTATACATAAAATACTACGACGAGGTCATGAGCGTGTCACTTTCAAAATGGTTTTCAAGCGGGATAGAGCTAAGGAAATTATGGGTTATTGCCAAGGAGGTTATGGGTAATATTCATGGGTATTATTTGCAAGTCAAACCTAGTGTTATCATCTCCGTTACGTCTACGTACTTTTCTACAATATTGAATCTCAATATTGATATGTTGAGATCTACGGTTATTTGGTAATCCGTGTTTCGATCACATTTTGGTGAACGACTTTATATGCTGCTAAGGTGAGTTTCATAAGATCCCTTTTACTCTCTACATTTTTGGGCTGAGAATACATGCAAATGCTTTATTAACCGATATACAATATTTATATGCGTGAGTTTCATAAGATCCCTTTTACTCTCTACATTTTTGGGCTGAGAATACATGCAAATGCTTTATTAACAGATATACAATATTTATATGCGTGAGTTTCATAAGATCCCTTTTACTCTCTACATTTTTGGGCTGAGAATACATGCAAATGCTTTATTAACCGATATACAATATTTATATGCGTGAGTTTCATAAGATCCCTTTTACTCTCTACATTTTTGGGCTGAGAATACATGCAAATGCTTTATTAACCGATATACAATATTTATATGTGTGAGTTTCATTGATCCCTTTTTAATTGCTTTTGCAATATATATTTTTGGGCTGAGAATACATGCACTTTATTTTAAACGCAATGGATACAAGTACATACTAAATTCTACACTGAGTTTGAACCGAAAATCCCTTAGCTTTGGTAACTGTTAACTGCCAGTTATAAGAACTGGTGGGCGCGAGTAGTAGTATATGGATCCATAGGGCTTGATATCCCCGTCCGAGCTAGAGCACTAGCCTTTTAACGGATGTATGCTATTTGAGAAGCGTACACATTGGTTTGCGTGTATTATTAAGATGATTATACAAAGGGTACAAATTATATATACGTTAAGTTTAGTTACCAGGGTGCTCAATTTCGTAGAATATTTTGATAAACGTTTCTGGATTGAACAACTGAAATTTTGTGATCCACCTTTATATACAGATTATGCGCAACATTAAAACTATGAACTCACCAACCTTTGTGTTGACACTTGTTAGCATGTTTATTCTCAGGTTTCCTAGAAGTCTTCCGCTGTTTGCTTAGATGTTAAACAAGCTATGTGCATGGAGTCTTACATGACATATTTTTCAAGGAGACGTTGCATTCACCAAATCATCACCATGTATCTTATTTTGACTGCATTGTCAACGGAAATACTGTTGTAAACTATTATTTATGGTGATTGTCTATATGTAGAAATCATCAGATGTCGAAAACCTTTGATTTAAATATTCATTTATGGTGTGCCTTTTCAAAAGAATGCAATGTTTACAAAATGTATCATATAGAGGTCAAATACCTCGCAATGAAATCAATGAATGACGTGTTCGTCCATATGGATTTGGAGCGATTGTCACATTATATATTTACGTTTTCTATCCTGAAAATGTGTAAACTTGAGTGGTCGTTGTGTAATTTAAGAGGAAGTTATAACGACAATCTGGTAAAACTGAAAGTCACAATTTGGCATGACATTTAGTATGTAGGGATAAATAAATAAATAAATAAATAAATAAATAGCAAAAGGCCAACTACACTTCATACATCATCTCCCACGACCATTTTATTGCATCGAAGAATCAACTTTTGTTATTTAATCACGTGATAGCTTAGTCATACTTTGAAAAGCACAATGGAAGACATCCCTATTTTTACAAGTGAATCGTAAAAAAATTTCCTACTTTGTATGGCATCCTTTTCAATTTGTTTTGACTACACGTTTTTATTCATTTTTATCAAATTGATTTCAGATGCGGACTTTTACAAGAATAGGGAGAATCGACCAAATGGTTTTATGTGCCCAGGAGGATGGGATGTTCTCGTCAAATACTACATGAGCTTACAAGTTGAAGAAGCTACACCAGCTTCAATATCAGCTTAAAAAATCTCATTGATTTATAAAATGTCAAATGAAAATGACACTAATCTAGCTATAGGAGGTATGTGGTTATCACCCCAAAAGACGCATGCACTTTTTGGCCAAAAAGTACAATCTGCCTGTGACATGACAATGTCACTTCTGACCAGTGTTGCAAAAATCGGGAAACTCGGCAGATTTCTCGGGGAGAAATCGGTTTGACCTCTCTGCCGAGAACTCTGTTAAAATGTTAATGTATTTCTAGAGTATTCTAGAATTATCTACAAAATTATCTAGATATTTATATCAAAAATATCTAGATATTATTAACAAAATTATCTAGATAGTTCTAACAAAAATATCTAGATATCATTAACAAAATATCTAGAAAATTCTATCAAAAAATCTAGATATTTTTACCCACATTTGAGGCCTATAAATAGGTATATGATCTTGCATTTGATGTAACACAAAAAAACCAACGACTCAAGTAATAAAAGGCTTTCATTTCTAAATCTAAGTCTTCAACTTGCAATACTTCAAAACATCCCCTCACTTACAACAAGTCAACTAATCAATTAAAACAAATACATTATTTTATCACATTAAACTAATCTAAAACAACTACAATTCTAACAAGTGGTATCAGAGCCATATTGGGCGTTCGTTCGCATACATCATGACTACCGTTGGTGCGTACAATATTCCCGTCCCCATCTTTGATGGTGATAACTACGATTTTTGGAGTATCCGAATGAAGACATATTTCCAAGCACAAAGCTTGTGAGATATTGTCGAAGTCGGGTTTACAAATCCAAAAGACGACGAAACTCTGTCCGCGGAAGAACAAGAAAAATACAATAAAAATGTTGTAAGAAATGCTGCCGCTCTAGGCTACATTCAACAAGCCTTGACACCGTCTATCTTTCCACGAATCATGGGAGCTACGACAGCTAAGGAGGCGTGGAAGATCCTTCAGGAAGAATTTCAAGGAAATGTCAAGGTGAGATCCGTCAAACTACTTACTTTAAGACGAGATTTTGAAAATTTAAATATGAAAGAAACCGAGACCGTAAAAGATTACTATTCTAGAATTAAAGAAATAGTAAATCAAATGAGAGCCTATGGAGATAACATAACTGATAAGAGGATCGTAGAAAAAATACTTATCAGTATGACAGAAAAATATGATCATGTCATTACTGCTATCGAAGAGTCAAAAGACATCGAGACTCTGTCGGTACCAGAATTAATTGGCTCTCTTGAAGCATATGAGGCTAGACTGAGTCGGCGTAGTGAAAACTCACTTGAAAGTGCCTTTCAGTCTAAACTCAAATTACGGTCTCAAAAATCAAACAATGGGGGGAAAAGAAATCTTGAAGAAAATTCGAGAGGAGGAGAAAAACCCAGAACCGGGTTCGATTCGAGAAGAAAAACCTATCCTCCATGTGGTATTTGCAAAAGGACAAACCACTTGGAGAAGGATTGTTTTCACAAAGGGAAGCCACAATGCAGTAACTGCAAAAGATTTGGGCATCTTGAAAAAGATTGCCGTTTAAAACAAAATCATCGAGCTAACTTCACGGAAGAAAGTGAAGATATACCGGAGAACAAAAATCAGCTATTCTATGCCTGCCATGTCGCAAATAAAAAGAAGGACGATACTTGGTTGATCGACAGTGGGTGCAGCAACCACATGACAGGAGATGAAAAGTTATTTGATAGTATCAACACCTCCGTAAAGTCCCGCGTCAAACTAGGGAATGGAGCGCTTGTTGACACTAGAGGCAAAGGTACGATAACTGTTCAAACTAATAATGCCACTCGATCTGTTAATGACGTTCTTTTAGTACCAAGCCTTGCAAGTAACTTGCTAAGTGTTGGACAAATGATGGAGCACGGATACTCTTTACTCTTCGAAGACAAATCATGTGTTATTCGTGACAAGAAAAATAACTATAAATTAATATCCGAGGTGCCAATGGAGAACCGCAACTTTCCGCTTCGTTGGCAGTATATCCAAGACACAGCCATGAAAGTTCAAGTTGAAGAATCATGGCTATGGCATCGAAGATTTGGCCACTTTAACTTTCACGCACTAAAAATCCTCCAACAGAAGAATATGATGAGAGACTTGCCTAACATAGAAGAGATCACTGACACGTGTGAAAGCTGTATGATGGGCAAGCAACATCGAAAACCTTTCCCTCGTGACAAAGCTTGGAGAGCGAAAGGTATACTAGAGTTGGTACACACTGACGTATGTGGACCAATGAGGACCCCGTCTCTTAATCAAAACAGGTACTTTATTCTCTTCATCGATGATTATTCTAGAATGACGTGGGTTTATTTCATGCGTGAAAAATCAGAAGTATTTACGATATTCAAGAAGTTCAAGAACTTCGTAGAAAAAAGTAGTGGCCATTATATAAAAACGCTAAGGAGTGATAGAGGAAAAGAATACACCTCTACACAGTTTAACAAATTCTGTGAAGACGAAGGAGTTAAACGCCAACTTACTGTTGGTTATGCCCCTGAACAAAATGGCGTCTCTGAACGCAAAAACAGAACTGTAATGGAAATGGCCAAAACAATGATGCATGAAAAAGGCCTTCCAAACAGTTTCTGGGCTGAAGCTGTATACACGGCTGTATATATATTAAATCGATGTCCAACGAAAGCCATACAAAACAAGACTCCAATTGAGGCATGGAGTGGAAGGAAACCATCAGCAAAACATCTGCGAGTATTTGGGTGTATTTGCTACATCCACATTCCAAAGGAGAAACGTCACAAGCTCCAAGAAAAATCAGAGAAGGGAATATTCTTGGGCTACAGCACACAGTCTAAAGGCTACCGAGTCTATAACCTGAAGACTAATAACATCGTGATCAGCCGAGACGTGGAGTTTGATGAAGACGCTTCTTGGAATTGGGAGAAAGACAAAGTTCAAAAACAAACATATCTGCCAAGGATATCTATGGAAACTCCAGCCCAACAACCACTACAAATGGAGCATTCTCAACAACAAGAAAGTACCGGAGAAACAAGTCCTACTACACCAACTTCTCCGTCGACAAGATTACCTTTGGCGCAAGACGAGTCAAGCCCAGAGTCCACACCTGGAAGAGTCAAAGCGTTAGCAGAGGTATACGAGGCATGTAACTTCACAACTATAGAACCTGAAAGCTATGAAGTTGCAGCTAAAGATGAAAAGTGGGTGGCTGCTATGAACGAAGAAATCAGAATGATCGAGAAAAACAACACATGGGAGTTAGTTGACCATCCCGAAGATAAAGAAATCATTGGAGTTAAATGGGTTTACAAAACAAAGCTCAACCCTGACGGTTCTATACAAAAACACAAAGCAAGGCTAGTAGCTAAAGGCTACTCACAACAACAAGGAGTCGACTACAACGAAACTTTTGCACCAGTAGCTCGACTAGACACTATAAGAGCACTTGTGGCGCTAGCAGCTCAAAGAAGGTGGAAGATTTACCAACTAGATGTAAAATCAGCCTTTCTAAATGGATATCTCGAAGAAGAAATATACGTCGAGCAACCACAAGGGTTCATTCAGAAAGGAAAAGAAGACCAAGTCCTGAAGCTAAAGAAAGCTCTATATGGACTTAAACAAGCACCACGTGCTTGGTATAGCCGCATTGATAGCTACTTCACAAGTTCGGGATTCAGGAGGAGTCAAAGTGAGCCTACACTCTACATCAAAACCCAAGGTAACTCTGACACTCTCATTATTTCCTTGTATGTTGATGATCTTATATATACGGGAAACAATGAGAGAATGATACAAGAGTTTAAAGAAGATATGATGAAAACGTTCGAGATGAGCGACCTTGGATTAATGCGTTATTTTCTTGGCATCGAAATCAGTCAAGAAAATGAAGGCATCTTCGTATGCCAAAAGAAATATACGGAAAATCTCCTGAAAAAGTTTAAACTATACGGTTGCAAAACCGTAGCCACGCCACTAGTTGCCAATGAGAAGATGAGACAAGAAGATGGATCGGAGAAAGCAGACGCTTCAAGATTCAGAAGTCTCATTGGAAGTCTACTATATCTAACAGCTACAAGACCAGATATCATGTACGCAACGAGTCTACTATCCAGGTACATGAAAAACCCTACTCAAATACATTACGGAGCTTCTAAAAGAATATTAAGATACTTGCAAGGTACGATGGACTATGGAATATGGTACAAGCCGACTACAGACTCGAAGTTTCATGGATACACAGAGAGTGACTGGGCCGGATCAGTGGATGACATGAGAAGTACTTCAGGATACGCATTCACACTTGGATCTGGTGTCTTCTCATGGACATCAAAGAAACAAGAAACCGTTGCACAATCGTCAGCCGAAGCCGAGTACGTAGCAGCCGCAAACTCAGCTAATCAAGCTATATGGCTAAGAAGAATACTAGAAGATATGGGTGAGAAACAAGACGAAGCTACAAAGATATATTGCGACAACAAGTCTGCAATCGCGATGGCAAAGAATCCAGTGTTCCATGGTAGAACAAAACACATTGATATCAAATATCACTTTTTGCGAGAAGTCTCCGCCAAGAAAGATATTGAATTAAAATACTGCAAGACCGAAGAGCAGATTGCAGACATATTCACTAAAGCACTGCCAAGACCCAAGTTCGAGTTCCTACGTAACATGCTCGGAGTAACATCGAAATACATTAAGGAGGAGTGTTAAAATGTTAATGTATTTCTAGAGTATTCTAGAATTATCTACAAAATTATCTAGATATTTATATCAAAAATATCTAGATATTATTAACAAAATTATCTAGATAGTTCTAACAAAAATATCTAGATATCATTAACAAAATATCTAGAAAATTCTATCAAAAAATCTAGATATTTTTACCCACATTTGAGGCCTATAAATAGGCATATGATCTTGCATTTGATGTAACACAAAAAAACCAACGACTCAAGTAATAAAAGGCTTTCATTTCTAAATCTAAGTCTTCAACTTGCAATACTTCAAAACATCCCCTCACTTACAACAAGTCAACTAATCAATTAAAACAAATACATTATTTTATCACATTAAACTAATCTAAAACAACTACAATTCTAACAAACTCGTTTTGGAATCGGCCAAAAAATGGGTTAACGACAAAAAATCGGTCAAATCTTGGAAAAATCGGTCAAATCTCGAAAAAATCGGTCAAATCTCGGTAAAATCGGTCAAATCTCGGAAAAAACTCGGTAAAATCTCAAAAGTCAACGAAAGTCAACCGTCAAGAACTTCCCGAGAACTGATTTCAATAAAACTAACACATTTATTAAATAAAACTAATAATATAATATTCAATAAAATAAAGTAAATTACATAATACTAAATTATAAAAAGTACTTAAATTAAAAATAACATAGATTAAACTTGTAAACTAGTCGTTGTTTTTGAATGATTCTTTGGTTTGTTGTGGTGGTTTGTCGACCAAATGCTTGAACTATCGACTAAAACTCGTTGCTCCAAGAAAAGTTGACGTTGTTGTTCTTGTGTGAGAGGACGACATTGAGGCATAACAATTGGGATTTGTTGTAGATTATTCGGGTTTGATGAACTACTACCCAAATAGCTTCTGTATTGCACCCATTCTTTGTATTTGTTGGGATTTGGTGGTCTTTGATTTCAGTGAGACATGGTATTGTTTTTTTGGGAGATATAGATAAAGTGTTTTGTGAGATTTGTTGATGAAAATGAAGATAAATATAGAGTATGTATATATATATATATATATATATATATATATATATATATATATATATATATATATATATATATATATATAATAATAATGTATAAATTTAAAAAAAATTCGAAATTAAAATAAAAAGTGGAAAACGGTCGGTTGACCGTTGGGGTCGGTCATACTCATCAAAACTCGCCAGCCAATCAGATTTTGTTGCGTGGAAGTAACGTTTTATTGTTTTGTCAGAAGTTCAACTGACGCCCTTCGTTAGTTAAAATCGATGCTCCGTTAATGGCGTCAGTTTTCGTCTGTTTTTGCCACATCTGACGGATGAAAGTTAACGCCTTGTTAAGAATGGTTTAACTAGCGCGCTATATGTCGTAGTTCCCATGTCTAGGTTGTAGTGATTTGTCTTAAAAATGATATTTGGCTTACTCTTGACTTGTTTTGTGTTTGTGCATGTGAATTTTGTTCTTCTTGTTGAAATTGAATCAAAAAGTAATGTCATTCTATATTCTAGGCTCTTTTAATTGAACTTTTCTTCTCTACATTATCGTCACATCATCATTAAAAACTTTTACATTCTTTTAACTAAACATCTTAATCATTTTACTAAATAATATCCATAATTAATACCCACAAATGTAAAAATATAAAGTACAATTTATTAAACACAACGTACAAAATAAAAAAGCAAGTGGACCTCATGTTAAGCATCGTCGAAGGTTTGGTTGGCAGGGAGGCTTTGCAGTTTGCACTGCCTATCTATTCACCTACATGACTTGTGCCAAATGCCAAATTTGACTTAGATAGAGAGGGGTCTAAAGACACAGTCACTTACATGACTTGTGCCAAATGCCAAATTTGACGTAGATAGCTCGAGGTGTCTAAAGACACTAACATGATGTGTAGATGCAGAAGAAGAGAATATTCAAAAGACGGAAATACCCTCGCATGTGAGAGTATTTAGCGGAATAAGTTAACGACTGATACTGACAATGACCACACACACCCATTTTGTAAACCATAGGGACCAATCAACTCTAAAAAAAAAGTTTAAGAACCAAAGACTCCATTCTATAATGATCAACCCCGCAATTTTCTCTAATTGTAATTGTAAATCGTAATTGTAGTTGTAGTTTTGAATAAAGAATAGGGAATCATGTTAAAACATTTTAACGATATTGAACTAAATTGAACTCCCCGTACACCTAATTCCAACTGATCAGTTTTAGTTACAGATTGGCATTATTTTGCTAATGCACTTTTACAGTTGTCAAAATTGAATGCCATTGAATGTGTGCAGGTTCTTCAAAACTGGTTTCACAACTATCTTTTTATTCTTCGTCACTAATAATTTTTATCTTATATATCTCCAAAGTATCAAATTGCATGAGAAATCTAATAATTTTTATCTTATATATCTCCAAAGTATCAAATTGCCGATTTCTCATGTTTTTACATATATATATATATATATATATTGTTAAAATAGTAATGTTTTTCTAGTTTATTCTAGAATTAATTAAATATAGTTAGTAGATTAATTAATTAGAAGAAACTAGAATTAGCTAGTAAATATTAGATATTTTAGAAGTATTAACTAGAAGATAGGAGAATATGTAGAACTTACTAGAGGGAGTTGATCACCAACATTTGAAGCCTATAAATAGGCCAACATGTATTTCAAATCCAATGTACACAACACACAAACAATCTCAATAATACACATTCAACTTTCTAAAAGAAGTCTTCTTATATATTCACTAATTCACACTAATCACCCCTCATCAATTAAAAAATAATCACTATTTAAATTAAATTAATCTAAAACTATAACAAATCTAACAAGTGGTATCAAGAGCCATATTGGGCGTTGTTCGAATACACCATGACTACCGTTGGTGCATATAATATTCCCGTCCCCATATTTGATGGCGACAACTATGATTTTTGGAGTATCCGAATGAAGACATATTTCCAAGCACAAAGCTTGTGGGATATTGTCGAAGTCGGGTTTACAACTCCAAAAGACGTCGAAACTCTGTCCGCAGAAGAACAAGAAAAATACAACAAAAATGTTGTAAGAAATGCTGCTGCTCTAGGCTACATTCAACAAGCCTTGACACCGTCTATCTTTCCACGAATCATGGGAGCTACGACAGCCAAAGAGGCGTGGAAGATCCTTCAGGAAGAATTTCAAGGAAATGTCAAGGTGAGATCCGTCAAACTTCTAACTCTCAGAAGAGATTTTGAAAATTTAAATATGAAAGAGACTGAGACCGTAAAAGATTACTATTCTAGAATTAAAGAAATAGTAAATCAAATGAGAGCCTATGGAGATAACATAACTGATAAGAGGATCGTAGAAAAAATACTTATCAGTATGACAGAAAAATATGATCATGTCATTACTGCTATCGAAGAGTCAAAAGACATCGAGACTCTGTCGGTACCAGAATTAATTGGCTCTCTTGAAGCATATGAGGCTAGACTGAGTCGGCGTAGTGAAAACTCACTTGAAAGTGCCTTTCAGTCTAAACTCAAAATAAGGTCTCAGAAATCTAATAATGAGGGGAAAAGAAATCTCGAAGAAAAGTCGAGAGGAGGAGAAAAATCCAGAACCGGGTTTGATCAGAGAAGAAAAAACTATCCTCCATGTGGTATCTGCGAAAAGACAAACCACTTGGAGAAAGATTGTTTCCACAAAGGGAAGCCACAATGCAATAATTGCAAAAGATTTGGGCATATAGAAAAAGATTGTCGTTTAAAACAAAATCATCGAGCTAACTTCACTGAAGAAAGTGAAGATATTCCGGAGAACAAAAATCAGCTATTCTATGCCTGTCATGTCGCAAATAAACAGAGGGACGATACTTGGTTGATCGACAGTGGGTGCAGCAATCACATGACAGGAGATGAGAAGCTATTTCAGAGTATCAACACCTCCGTAAAGTCCCGTGTCAAGTTAGGGAATGGAGAACTCGTGGATACTAAAGGCAAAGGTACTATTACTGTTCAAACTAATAACGTCACTCGATCTATCAATGACGTTCTTCTAGTACCAAGCCTAGCAAGTAACTTGTTAAGTGTTGGTCAAATGATGGAGCACGGATACTCTTTACTCTTCGAAGACAAATCATGCGTTATTCGTGACAAGAAAAATAACTATAAATTAATAGCCGAAGTGCCAATGGAGAACCGCAACTTTCCGCTTCGTTGGCAGTATATCCAAGACACAGCCATGAAAGTTCAAGTTGAAGAATCATGGCTATGGCATCGAAGATTTGGCCACTTTAACTTTCACGCACTAAAAATCCTCCAACAGAAGAATATGATGAGAGACTTGCCTAACATAGAAGAGATCACTGACACGTGTGAAAGCTGTATGATGGGCAAGCAACATCGAAAACCTTTCCCTCGTGATAAAGCTTGGAGAGCGAAAGGTATACTGGAGCTGGTGCACACTGACGTTTGTGGACCAATGAGGACCCCGTCTCTTAATCAAAACAGGTACTTTATTCTCTTCATCGATGATTATTCTAGAATGACGTGGGTGTATTTCATGCGTGAAAAATCGGAAGTATTTACGATATTCAAGAAGTTTAAGAACTTCGTAGAAAAAAGCAGTGGCCATTATATAAAAACGCTAAGGAGTGATAGAGGAAAAGAATACACCTCTACACAGTTTAACAAATTCTGTGAAGACGAAGGAGTTAAACGCCAACTTACCGTTGGTTATGCCCCTGAACAAAATGGCGTCTCTGAACGCAAAAACAGAACTGTAATGGAAATGGCCAAAACAATGATACATGAAAAAGGCCTTCCAAACAGTTTCTGGGCTGAAGCTGTATACACGGCTGTATATATATTAAATCGATGTCCAACGAAAGCCATACAAAACAAGACTCCAATTGAGGCATGGAGTGGAAGGAAACCATCAGCAAAACATCTGCGAGTATTTGGGTGTATTTGCTACATCCACATTCCAAAGGAGAAACGTTACAAGCTCCAAGAAAAATCAGAGAAGGGAATATTCTTGGGCTACAGCACACAGTCTAAAGGCTACCGAGTCTATAACCTGAAGACTAATAACATCGTGATCAGCCGAGACGTGGAGTTTGATGAAGACGCTTCTTGGAATTGGGAGAAAGACAAAGTTCAAAAACAAACATATCTGCCAAGGATATCTATGGAAACTCCAGCCCAACAACCACTACAAATGGAGCATTCTCAACAACAAGAAAGTACCGGAGAAACAAGTCCTACTACACCAACTTCTCCGTCGACAAGATTACCTTTGGCGCAAGACGAGTCAAGCCCAGAGTCCACACCTGGAAGAGTCAAAGCGTTAGCAGAGGTATACGAGGCATGTAACTTCACAACTATAGAACCTGAAAGCTATGAAGTTGCAGCTAAAGATGAAAAGTGGGTGGCTGCTATGAACGAAGAAATCAGAATGATCGAGAAAAACAACACATGGGAGTTAGTTGACCATCCCGAAGATAAAGAAATCATTGGAGTTAAATGGGTTTACAAAACAAAGCTCAACCCTGACGGTTCTATACAAAAACACAAAGCAAGGCTAGTAGCTAAAGGCTACTCACAACAACAAGGAGTCGACTACAACGAAACTTTTGCACCAGTAGCTCGACTAGACACTATAAGAGCACTTGTGGCATTAGCAGCTCAACGAAGGTGGAAGATTCACCAACTAGATGTAAAATCAGCCTTTCTAAATGGATTTCTCGAAGAAGAAATATACGTCGAGCAACCACAAGGGTTCATTCAGAAAGGAAAAGAAGACCAAGTCCTGAAGCTAAAGAAAGCTCTATATGGACTTAAACAAGCACCACGTGCTTGGTATAGCCGCATTGATAGCTATTTCACAAGTTCGGGATTCAGGAGGAGTCAAAGTGAGCCTACACTCTACATCAAAACCCAAGGTAACTCTGACACTCTCATTATTTCCTTGTATGTCGATGATCTAATATATACTGGAAACAATGAGAGAATGATACAAGAGTTTAAAGAAGACATGATGAAAACGTTCGAGATGAGCGACCTTGGATTGATGCGCTATTTTCTTGGCATCGAAATAAGTCAAGAAAATGAAGGCATCTTCATATGCCAAAAGAAATATACGGAAAATCTCCTGAAAAAGTTTAAACTATACGGTTGCAAAACCGTAGCCACGCCACTAGTTGCCAATGAGAAGATGAGACAAGAAGATGGATCGGAGAAAGCAGAAGCTTCAAGATTCAGAAGTCTCATCGGAAGTCTACTTTATCTGACAGCAACAAGGCCAGATATTATGTACGCAACGAGTCTATTATCCAGGTACATGAAAAACCCTACTCAAATACATTACGGAGCTTCTAAAAGAATTTTAAGATACTTGCAAGGTACCATGGATTATGGAATATGGTACAATCCCACTATAGACTCGAAGCTTCATGGATACACTGATAGTGATTGGGCCGGATCGGTAGATGACATGAGAAGTACTTCAGGATACACATTCACACTTGGATCTGGTGTATTCTCATGGACATCAAAGAAACAAGAAACGGTGGCACAATCGTCAGCCGAAGCCGAGTACGTCGCAGCCGCAAACTCAGCTAATCAAGCTATATGGCTAAGAAGAATACTAGAAGATATGGGCGAGAAACAAGATGAAGCTACAAAAATATTCTGCGACAATAAGTCTGCAATCGCGATGGCAAAGAATCCTGTGTTCCATGGCAGAACAAAACATATTGACATCAAATATCACTTTCTACGAGAAGTCTCTGCGAAGAAAGATATCGAATTAAAATACTGCAGGACTGAAGAGCAAATTGCAGACATATTCACCAAAGCACTCCCAAGATCAAAGTTCGAGTTCCTACGTAACATGCTCGGAGTAACACCGAAAAACATTAAGGAGGAGTGTTAAAATAGTAATGTTTTTCTAGTTTATTCTAGAATTAATTAAATATAGTTAGTAGATTAATTAATTAGAAGAAACTAGAATTAGCTAGTAAATATTAGATATTTTAGAAGTATTAACTAGAAGATAGGAGAATATGTAGAACTTACTAGAGGGAGTTGATCACCAACATTTGAAGCCTATAAATAGGCCAACATGTATTTCAAATCCAATGTACACAACACACAAACAATCTCAATAATACACATTCAACTTTCTAAAAGAAGTCTTCTTATATATTCACTAATTCACACTAATCACCCCTCATCAATTAAAAAATAATCACTATTTAAATTAAATTAATCTAAAACTATAACAAATCTAACATATATATATATATATATATATATATATATATATATATATATATATATATATATATATATATATATATATATATATATATATATTATTCTCATGTCTTTATGTTTTTATTATCGTAGATGGCCGTAGTTATAATTTTTATGACACTTTGATTTAAATCAATAATTGAATGTGAATTAATAGTCCTAAAAAACCTGATATAGTTCTTTATTAGACCAAAGGGTGTATTGATTGTAGTCATAACTGCTTCATGCTTCTTACATGTAAAAGGAAATTTGAAAAAGTAGCTTCATGAAAGTATGAAACTAAAAATAAGATATGTGCAATCCTTTATATGAAGAAAATTCATCAACAATGTTGTGTATAGAAAATACCATTCTAATTCTGTTTCATCAATTTAGGATTCTAATTATGTTCTGGTACTAATTGGACGATCAATCGAAACTCGATGTATTAGGTTTATAACGCATTAATGCAATCAAATCGATTTGAAATTGAGGATTTTCTTCAATCACATTCTATCTTAGGTTGGAACTTTGTCACAAATTAACATGTTGGCGAAATTCAAAAAAATGTCGAGGCTGTATATATTTAATAATTTTAGCATTTTAGGAAGAAAAAAAAAATGAACTTTATATGAATCTGCACAAATAAGACTAGACTATATGAATGACCCTTTTTGCATTAAACTCTAGATACATGTATTGTGTGTTATGATAGCATTTGTGACAACAAAATAGGGAAAATACTAGTATCAATATATAATATTTATTCACTCTCATGATATCTCAATAATATATTGTTAGATGATTATAGTTCGACCAACCACCACCCCCTGGAACCAACTGTTGCAACTGTACTTGAATACATGTGTGCATTTAATCCCTATGGCCCATTATAAGTACTCATCTGTTTGTACAAAGATATAATTTCACATAATTGGAGTAATTTATTTAATTTAATGATGTACTGTTAGTCAAGTCGTTTAGCTTCTTGCATTTTATTATTACAGATAGAAATGTTTAAGTTGATTACCATATTAGGTATGAATCTTGATTATGAAGTGGCACAATACTTTTATATGTTGTAAGCTTCAAAATGCTGAAAGTTTTTAAAGTAATTGCATCTTTCTACTTTCAACCATAAAAATCTGCCTGCTTATTATTATGTAGTATAAATAAATTAAGATAACTAGAGTTGCTATCACATTATCTATCATGCATTCTGTCAACATAGTCTGCATGTAATTCACATATAGCATCATTTATCTAGCTTACCGAATATTGTTTACTCGCAACAAGCTAAGCTAGATTGCCTAAATAGGAGATTTTTTAAGCGTAAAAGAAATATACTTACAGTCATATTTGTTATTAGTTAAGGATCGTCCATAAAAATATAGCATTAAAGGCCGGCTCTACATATGTTGCGAGTTTATAATCAAATGATCACTACAGGAAAAAACAAGACGGGTGACGAAGGTATTTGCGGCGATGCTATCTCGCCGCAAATAGACCCACTATACGACATAAGTTTCACTTTTTTTACCCGCAAATGAGTCCACCACACAATTTTGACGATTTTTTGGGCCATCAGGGGCGACGTTCCTCGCCCCAAAAGGCCGTATTCCCTGTAGTGGATGGACCTGCCGTACAAAGTGCTTTGGGTATCAGCTTACATACATTAAGCCAAAAGATGTCAATGTCCTTGTGGAATGTACTCCATGCATCATTAGTTGTACATGATTGGATGAATGTTAATAGAACAACTCACAAAGCATTAGTCATGTTACCTTGTTAAAGTTTAATAAATATTGCCACACTTGATTTGGTGTTGGTTTATTTTTTGTGCATTAACTTTCATCGCGTGTTAAATAGCCTTCATAGTTGATGCACTTAAAACAATGGTCCATTGCTCATTATGCAGCTTTTAGTATATCTAGAATTATTTTCTTTGATTAAAATGATCAAACTACAACCATATAATGGCATTATTGGCATGAAAGTAGTTGTAGTATCTGAGGTATTATGATGGTGAAGTGGATATTTGGGCGGGTTTGACAATGGGTAGAACTAGGATCGATCGGGTCAAAACTCATGATTAAATTTTACTGCACGTTGAAATGGTCTTGGTCTGGTGGAATTGAGTCGATTCACTAACAAACTTCTCTTTATATTTTTTATCTTACTGAACTTTACGATATACATAAATGTTTACATATCATACAACAAAATAATAATTGGGTTTATTTTGATATAAAGACAATGTATAACCCAAATCACTATGTTTTTAGCGCTGAACCAAAAGCATTGAATGCTTAATGGTTCAGCATTTAGTGCTGAACCATTCAATTAAGAGGTAAACAAACGCACCATTAGTCAGGTTTATTCGTTTGACTAGTTTGAAAACAAAGTATAACCCAAATCAACCCTCTGAATACAATGTATAACCCAAATCTACCCATTTACAAATAAATTGTCATATCTATAATTGTTCTTTTTTCCTGTACACAAATGGACTATATAAACTCATAGTAAATGTTACAGTAAATAATAAGCCGATTTGTTAGTTGGCCAACCATAAGTTGCTTCATTTATTGAGAGAAAATTTAACATCATCTCATCTCATGTATGATGCAAGTGAAATAATAATAATAATAATAATAACTAAAAAAAACTAACTTTAATTCATCATTTACAATCATCTGTGTTTGCAAATTATCCAGTTATTAGTTTCAGAATGAGAGAAGTTGAACTTTTATCAAATCAAGATTCTGCTGAAACTGAAACTCCAAAAGTAGACACACAAGCAGCAGATTCAAGTTTATCAGGAAAATATGCTACATATTCTAGCTTATTTTATGCATCTGATAAATGGGATGTTTTTTTAATGTTGTTTGGTAGCATTGGTGCTTGTATTCATGGTGCTGCACTTCCAGTTTTCTTCATTTTGTTCGGTCGTATGATCGACTCTTTGGGTCATTTATCTTCAAATCCTCATAGTTTATCATCTCAAGTTTCTAAGGTAAATAATTGAAAAAAAAAAATAAAATAAAAAAAAAATCATATTTTTACTTCTCTTAATGCAACATTCTTAACTTAGTAACAAAGTTTATCACATTTTTTTTTTGTGTAGAATTCTTTGTGCTTGGTTTATCTTGGACTGGTTGTTTTTGTGTCATCATGGATTGGTACTTTTTTCTCTCTCTCTTTGTAATTCCATAACCAAAGTCAAACTTTGACTTTTTAAGTCAATGTTAGTTCCTAAAGAGTAAAAACCTAAATCTTGAAAGTAAATGTAGGTTTCTTGACAAATAACTTTTGTTTTTTTTTTTTTTGTTGTTGTTGTTGTTGCAGGTGTTGCATGCTGGATGCAGACCGGAGAAAGGCAAACGGCACGTTTACGTTTTAGTTATCTCCAGTCTGTATTAAGAAAGGATATACAGTTTTTTGACACCATAGCTAAAGATAGAAATATACTTTTTCACATCTCTAGTGATGCAATACTTGTACAAGATGCTATAGGTGACAAGGTATAATGATACAAAGAAAATTTAAATATGAATTAATTTAAAAAAATGGATTAATACTTTTATAAATGTAGAAGATTTTCCCTGTTCGGGCTATCCACGAGGGCGATTAATACTTTGATAACATTTTATTGAACAATGCAGATAGGGCATGGTCTACGGTATCTTTCGCAGTTTATTATTGGATTCGTAGTGGGATTTACGTCGGTTTGGCAGCTAACGCTTCTCACGTTGGGCATCGTCCCGCTCATAGCTATCGCGGGTGGAGCTTATACTATGATCATGTCTACATTATCCGATAAGAGTGAGGCTGCTTATGCCCAATCTGGAAAGGTTGCAGAGGAGGTAAAATTAGGGTTTGCAATAGATTTCATGTGGGTCCCACCAAAGTTACTAATTCCAGATTAACAGAGACTTTTTTGTTTTGTTTATGTATATTGGTTACTCAGAGTATATCGCAGGTTCGTACCGTGTATTCTTTTGTGGGTGAGAGTAAAGCCATTGATTTGTACTCTAGATCGCTTCAAGACGCGCTTAAACTAGCGAAAAAAAGCGGGTTAGCGAAAGGAGTCGGTATAGGGTTTACGTATGCACTCCTGTTTTGTTCTTGGTCGTTACTTCTTTGGTATGCGGGCGTACTCGTACAACACCATGACACAAATGGCGGTAAAGCGATTACAACAATCTTCAATGTCATATTCAGTGGATTGTAAGTTCATGTTTCAAGTCAACCCAATTCATTCGACCAGACCCGACCCGTTTTGACACGTTACCCTTACTCCCTTATTTAATTGTTAAATATGAAAGAAATCAAATATTTGATTTTGCAGTGCACTTGGTCAGGCTGCACCGAATCTTGCAGCCATTGCTAAAGGTAAGGCTGCTGCTGGCAACATTGTAAGCATGATTGAAGAGGATGTTGACCTTTCAAGAAAGTCAAACACGGGTATGGCCTTCTCGAAAGTGGATGGAGATATTGAATTTCGTGATGTGTGTTTCGCTTATCCATCTAGACCAAATATGGTATTTGAAAATCTGAGCTTTTCGGTTGGAGCCGGGAAAAAAATCGCAGTTGTCGGGCCTAGTGGTTCAGGAAAAAGCACCATTATTTCCTTGATTCAACGGTTTTATGAACCTACTTCAGGTATCAAATATAATAATCCAATGATATATTTATCAATTAATTGATTATTACTTTTTTATATCTTAATTTTGATGCAATGTGTGTAGGTCAAATAATGTTGGATGGGCATGATATAAAGACTCTTCAGTTGAGTTGGTTAAGAGGGCTAATGGGTTTGGTTAGTCAAGAACCAGCATTATTTGCGACAACGATAGCCGAAAACATTCTTTACGGTAAACCCGATGCTGACATGGACCACATCATTCAAGTTTCCAAATCTGCAAACGCGCATTCGTTCATTCAACAATTACCAAACGGTTACCATACTCAAGTAGGTGAAGGAGGAACCCAATTATCAGGAGGACAAAAACAACGAATTGCAATCGCACGGGCCACACTTCGAAACCCAAAGATTTTACTACTAGACGAAGCAACAAGTGCACTAGATTCTGAATCGGAACTCGTTGTCCAAAAGTCGTTAAACACAGTTATGTCAAACCGTACTACAATTATTGTTGCTCATCGATTATCCACCATTAGAGATGTTGACACCATTATCGTTTTGAAAAATGGTCAAGTAGTCGAAAAGGGTACACATCTAGATTTAATATCTAAAGGCGGCGAATATGCAAGTTTAGTAACTCTGCAAGCATCCGAACCCGCAAGTACAAAAGGTCAAACGAGTGTTGGTCAACAGGACAAGTATCACGAGTTTGACTCGTTATCATTGAAAACGGTGCACACGAATGATGATACTGAATCTATATCAAGATCTGGCAAGAACACACCGTCGATTTGGGATCTTGTTAAACTAAATAAACCCGAATGGCCTTATGCAATGGCGGGATCTTTGGGTGCAATTCTAGCAGGAATGGAAGCTCCTTTATTTGCTCTTGGGATTACGTACATTTTGACCGCGTTTTATTCTCGTGATAATCATAGAATTAAAGAGGACGTACGATGTGCATCGTTTGTATTTCTTGGAGCTGGGATTGTTACTATACCGATATATATTTTGCAACATTATTTCTATACGTTAATGGGAGAACGCCTCACTACACGAGTCCGTTTATCCATGTTTTCAGGTTTGTGTATGCTCATTTTTTCGATATTTTTAGCAGGCCTAAAATTCTTTATTTATTAAGACAATCGGTGTTCCCTGTGCTTCTTTTTTTTTTTTTTTTTTTTTTTCTTCTGTTGAGGATGGTCCTTGTGATTTGCATTTAAATCACCGCTGGTTCCTATGATTTGCATTTTTTTCGTCAAGGATGGTCCCTATGGATATGCACGGACCATCGATGATTCAAAATGTAAGCCACGTGGACTATCCTTGACAGAAAAAAGTACAGGGACCACCAGTGATTTCTGATACAAACCACATGGATCATCCGATCCGATGATATTTAGTCATTTATTAATGAATACTAACCAGCTTTTTTTCGCACTCTTTTTTTCTCAGCTATACTAAATAATGAGATTGGTTGGTTTGATATGGATGAAAATTCGACGGGCTCACTTATGTCAAAATTGGCTGCGGATGCAACATTAGTAAGAAGTGCACTGGCAGATCGTCTATCGACAATTGTACAAAATGTAGCGCTGACCGTAACTGCATTCACAATTTCGTTTATATTGAGCTGGAGACTAGCACTAGTCATTATTTCAACTTTTCCCCTTTTGATTGGAGCTGCCATTACTGAGGTTAGACTTTGACTTACTCATGTGTCCTCAACACTCTAAGTACGTTTGTTTACCTCTTAATTTAATGGTTCAACGCTGAATGATGAACCATTCGGCATACAACGTGTTTGTTTGGTGTTCAGAGCCGGAATTCTCTCTTAACCATGAAACGCCTAAATTTTATTTAATATTGTCAATCAAAGTTTGCGTATAGGCGAATTCATGTTCAATATTGTCACATGGTAACAAAACTTTAGTTTCTAGGGTATTATCGTAGAAATTTTCACGCACACATTCATTAGATGTGATAAATTGTACTGGTTGAGGAGGTTAAATAATGGGTCAAAGAGAACATATTGTATTGGTTGAACCAGACAGGGTCAGATTGACCCAAATCACATTTTGTCAAGGACTTTTGACCCATATATATATATATATATATATATATATATATATATATATATATATATATATATATATATATATATATATATATATATATATATTGTATATTGTATCATATACAGTATATTTTAACTAGTTATGTAACTGTAACAATTTATGAAGTTTTTAAGCAATAAAAAAATACTTTCGGCTACTTTTGACCCGTTTGAACCCATGGACCCGTATATATTAAACATGGTCCAAGAGTGATAGACCCATTTATAAGTAAGTGTGCATAAACTGAAACCTTTTGTAATCCTAAACTAACGTTACGTCTAATCTGATGTGTCTTCAGCATCTTTTTCTAAAGGGATTCGGGGGAGATTACACAACAGCATACTCTCGAGCTACGTCAATGGCTCGTGAAGCCATATCCAACATACGAACAGTTGCTGCATTTGGAGCTGAAGACAGAGTATCAACTCAGTTCTCAACGGAACTCAACAGGCCTGGAAAGAAAGCCCGTCTTCGTGGCCATATCTCGGGTTTCGGGTACGGGTTTACCCAACTACTCGCTTTCAGCTCATACGCCGTTGGTCTTTGGTATGCATCAGTTTTAATCAAACAAAAAACTTCCAATTTTGGTGACATTATTAAAGCCTTCATGGTTCTGATAATTACTGCAATATCAATAGCTGAAACGCTTGCTCTTGCACCCGATATTGTGAAGGGAACACAAGCACTCGGGTCAGTTTTCGAGATCCTGAACCGAAAATCAGCCATCAATCCCGACCATCCGGGCTCTTTGTCGCTGAATCATATCAAAGGAAACGTCGAGTTTAGAAATGTGAGTTTTGCGTATCCTACAAGGCCGGATATTCACGTTTTAAATGATTTGAGTTTGAAAATAACGGTGGGAAAAAGTTTAGCCATAGTCGGGCCAAGTGGGTCGGGGAAAAGCACGATTATCGGGCTACTGTTGAGATTTTATGACCCTGGTTTTGGGTCGATTTTCATTGATGATCTTGATATGAAAAAGTTGAACCTAAAATCGTTGAGGCGGAGAATCGGGCTAGTACAACAAGAGCCATCGTTATTTTCGACCACTATATATGACAACATAAAATATGGGAACGAAGAGGCGTCAGAAATCGAGATTGTAAACGCTGCAAAAGTAGCAAACGCTCACGAGTTCATTTCTCGAATGCCCGAAGGGTACAAGACACAAGTCGGTAACAATGGAGTACAGTTATCGGGCGGGCAAAAACAAAGGGTGGCGATAGCTAGAGCCATTTTAAAAGACCCTTCGATTCTTCTTTTGGATGAAGCAACAAGTGCTCTCGACACAGCCTCTGAAAGGCTTGTGCAACGAGCACTTGATAAGTTAATGGATAGAAGGACTACCGTTTTGGTGGCACACCGTCTCTCGACAATACGTAATGTTGATAGTATTGCGGTGTTGCAAAACGGAAAGGTGGTTGAGCGTGGGACCCACGACGCGCTAGTTGGCACACGGGGGAGTGTGTATGCACATTTGGTTAGTCTTCAACAAGAAAAAAACATACTAGTTGAGGGTTAGGAAATGTATATGCAATATATAGTTTTTGATAGTGTGGCATGGTACTGTGTTTTACTTGTTTAATTTATATAGTAATTTTGATGTCCAAGTGTTTAAAAGTAGTACAATTTGATGGTATTTTGTTAATAATAACTCCAAAGAATTTTACAGTGATGTGGTTCATGGGTTTAAAATATCCCTAAATATAAAGAGTTTGATAAGGTTCAAAATAGTCTTGATAATGTTAATATGAGTTTAAACTTGGTTGATAATAACTACAATTAGTACCAGAACATAATTAGAATTCTAAATTGATGAAACAAAATTAGAATGAATAAAATTCCCTTATAAAGGATATGCCAAGTTTTGATAAAACTGAATTATTTAATTTATTTATAAACTGAATGATTCAAAATCTATAAATAAACTTTATTATGAATGAAGATAATCTTTTTTGATAATCATATTGAATGAATATAATATGAGTTGGGTAAAAATTTTAACGTATTACATGAATAAAAATTCTAATCAAGTGTTTTAAACACAATTTGAAGAGGATATCACAGAAAAATAATTACCGAAACCAAGTAAACAAACAAGAAAAACTTGATCCTCAAAAAAAAAAAAAAAAAAAAAAAAAAAAAAAAAAAAAACTACTTTTTGTGGTGATGTTTTTAGCCAGCAGTCTCAAAACAGGGTTTTAGGTGCTTATAAACATTTGCTACTAAACCCTTGACTTTCTCTACAACCACCGGTTCCCATGGCAGCAACAATGAGAAAATTCAGTCGTCTCGCCGCCACCGCCCGCACGGCATCGTCTTTCTCCACCGCCGCCACCGTAACCACGACCCGCCGTCACCTAATTCTTCAAACGGCGTCGTATAACAGCAAAAATATCCCTCATTCATACACACCACAATCTCACTGGCTTTCATCGATCACTACCGGACACAACTCCGTTATTTCTTATTCAACCGCTACTTCAGCAGCGCGTCATGTTGATGAGAAATACGTACCTAACGACGTCGTTTTGTATCAGTACCAAGCTTGCCCTTTCTGTAATAAGGTTAAAGGTAATTATGATCAGTATCGTATCCCCTTTTTTTATACATAAATTCGTACATAAAATGAAATTTCGCACAAAATTAATGAACCTAGTTGTACCAATTTACCTAGGAATTTTTAACCTTGTTGCATGAATAGATGCCAAATAAGGTGGTGCAATTTTAATTTAAGTGCATAAGCATTTGTTACTGAAGTGACTTTATTATTCGATATTCTTGAATTGATTATAAGATAAAATTCTTTGTTATTTTGTTAGGAATTTTCTGGTTTACTATGATCTATAAGCCAAAAAAATTATGACTGTGATATGTTTATGCCTTTATGCATTCTTAAATTATGATATTTATACAGAATTTAAATTTATAATTTATGTGTATAAATAAGAACATTTTATAATAAGAATATGAATATGAATATGAATATGAATGTTCAGTTTGTTTTAGTTTGAATTACACAAGCTGATAAATTTGTTGCACTTCACACTTTTAGTCATTTTATGATGTGTTTAAAGAATGTTGAATCATCTAGTAACATAACCACAACTTTGAGTTTCGTGTTAGATTCAAGTGGATGATGCCGGATTGGTGCGTTTACGATTTTAAAAAATTATATGATAGTCTGCATCAATGTATGTTTGAGATATTAAAGTGCCAACTTTGTTTAAAAAAATGATTCAAATGATCCGAAATTAGTGTTCTTACTGTTCTTATTTCATTAGTACGGTTTCACGGGATCCTTATTCACGTCCTCTTATATATGAAAAGGTAAATTCACCCGTTACAAAATGACCTGGACCATACACCAAGACATCTTTTATTTACTTATTAATAAGAGTAGTGCAATCAACGCTATATTATCAAAAAAGTTACGGAGTCTGTGTTAGTGTGTTATATGAGGATCCTTTTATGGTAATGTCGTGTTATATTGCATTTTTTTTTTTTTTTTTTGTTAACTTACTTGGATTTTTTTTATTTTACTTTTTACAGCGTTTCTTGAATATTATGACATTCCTTACAAGATAGTGGAGGTCAATCCCATGAACAAGAAAGAAATTAAATGGTCTGACTACAAGAAGGTGCCAATATTGAAGGTGGATGGTGAAGAAATGGTCAACTCTTCAGGTTCATATTGGCATATATCATTTTGTTATTTTGATTATCAAGCACATAAGTTGTTTGTTTATGGTTCCATTACTTATATATTAAATTGTTATTGAAGATAATTACGATTGATGTTGGCAGATATTATTGATAAAATGTTTCAAAGGCTGCATCCTGACTCTGTCTCTGTGGATGATGAAACTCAGAAGTGGCTGGAGTATGATCCAGTTTTTACATACTAGTTCCTTATAGTTGTTAATTTTATGTTTGTAATGATTTCACAAGTATATATGTTTGTGAGGTTGATAAATTGCTAATCCCTGAAACTTTGATAAATTGCTAATCCCTGAAACTTTTGTGTAGGTGGGTAGATAATCATTTGGTGCATGTGTTGTCGCCAAATATATACAGAAGCCCATCTGAGGCTCTTGAATCATTTGATTATATCACCACCCATGGTAACTTGTTGATAATTAAACTATATATAGTTGAACATAGTGTCTATATGTTATCATGAAAATATAGAATCATGTTTAGGCAGAAAAACTCATTGATATGAACTTAGAAAGCATAACATCAGCAACTCAACACCGTCATGGCAACAAAATAATGAAACGGAATGATTTTAGATTACTTACTATTTCAGGTAATTTTAGCTTTATGGATAGGGTGGTGGCAAAATATGGTGGGGCAGCAGCTATGTATTTTGTGTCAAAAAAACTGAAGAAGAGACATAACATTACTGATGAGCGTAAAGCTTTGTATGATGCTGCAGAGACATGGGTGGATGCTCTAAAAGGGAGACAATATCTTGGTTAGTAATTAGCTCAACTTCTTTTAGTTTTTAGACTTTTTTTTAGACACCAAATGTGTTACTTTCGTCAACATATTTAGCATACAAAAAAGCAAAATAGACATGGAAGATATCGTACTCTTACCTTCGTTATCTTTATCAAGTATAAAAGATTTATTGATTGATGATGCTGGTTCAATTTTGAAATTATGTGTCTCGTATGATTTGAGCTTGCAATAATAATCTTATTTTAGATTATGAAATGATTAACATGATTATGATCTTGATGTGAAAGTTTAAGTATATGCTACCTCAGCTTGCTAGGTCTGCATTGCATCAACTAGTTGTATACTAGGATAGCAGTTTTGGTCCATTTGGTTATGACTTATGTATTCCTCAATTATGGACACGTCTTTAACTGGTCATATGGAGGAACATTTATATTTTTATTTTATTTTATAAAAGCAAAAATAGAATTAAATGGGGGTCGAAAGTCATTCAAAAATGTATTATTTCCAGAGCATAAAACCTTCTAAATAATTTTCTAAATAAGTTACCTTTTAATCATAGTTTACATGAATAAAAACTATAGTTAGTTGTTTAATTAGTGTTATTGATATAAATTAAAGAGGATATTCAATAAAAATTAGTTGCTTAATGGTTAAGAGAGAATTCCAGCTCTGAATGGTTAAACACACACTGAATGTTGAATCATCTTTCATTTAGAGGTCAGATTCAAACGCGCTGAATGCTAAGTAAACGGTTCAACATTCAGCGCTGAACCATTCCATTAAGAGGTAAACAAACGCACCCTAAGTTTGAAAAATGGGGAGATTCTGATATTGCAGTGATGTCTACCTCTATAAAAGAAAGAGATTAATCAAGAAGGTCTAAACTTATAAATTGAATTTAGATGAATTGATGTGTGCTACTTTTGTAATGTTATGCAGGTGGATCAGAACCAAATTTGGGTGACCTAGCTGTGTTTGGTGTTCTGAGACCTATACGAGACCTAAAGTCCGGAAAGGATATGTTTGAAAACACACGTATTGGTGAATGGTTCACTAGGATGGAGAACCAAATGAAGCCCAATCGTGGCACGAATCTTCCAGGAGCTTGATTGGTCAGAACCTTTTTTAAACTAGAATTTTATTTTATGGACGCGGTTTTACAAGTTTCATTTCCAAGGACAGCTAAAATAATGATGGTGATATATTGATTGCCTATATACTTGTACCTTACTAAAAGTACACTTGTTACTACTTTTAATCAACTCAGATCATCGTTTTGAGTAGTCTGTTTAACGATTTGTCACTTTCGACTAGTAATCAGTTTCGTTTTATTGTCATTTCTTCGAACTAAGCTCTATGTACACATTTTTTAAGGACTTGCTAACGGCCAAATTTACAGTTATGGATTAGAATCTTGTTAGTGAATGGGTCTAGGTTTCTGGATTAGAATCTTGTTAGTGAATGGGTCTAGGTATATGCATAATAGGTCTTAACAGATTTGGGTTGAGATTAGAGGGGTGAGCTTGCTAACATTATTTTCTATTATATATTAAATTAGTTGGTGGCCCGGTGGCTCACTTCGTTGGCCGGAAAAAAGAATTCCAAAAAAAAGGTGAAGGGCAAAAATATTGACGTCACTCCAACGTCAGCGGGCTAGTGTTCCCACCGACCCACTATGCTCCGAGGTTATATTCATTAAGAATATATTAAAATAGTGTGACCAACTAATAGACTCAACTAGTTGTGGAGCCCTCGCTTCGCGTCGGGGGCTCCGTTTTGAATGCGAGTTAAAAAAAAAGTCTTTCCTTTTGTGGATCTATTTTGTAAAAAAGAATTTTTTTCGACATCTAACATTGAAGGGTTGTTCTTTTTGTGAAAGTTGTTTCTTTTAGCGTTAAAGTTAGTTGATCTATTTTGTAAAAAAAAATATTTTTCGACATCTTTTGGTAGCATTAAAAAATATTTTTCGACATCTTTTGGTAGCATTGAAGGGTTGTTCATTTTAAGAAAGTTGCTTCTTTTATCGTTGGAGACACAAAAAAAATTGTAGCACAGTAGTGGCTTATGTGGGTCCTATTGTTTGAGCGCAGTGTAGAAGCCGGTAAAGCGTGGTGGGTGTTTTTTGGTGTTAGTGATGGGATAAATAATAATTTATAATATAGGTATAAAGTAGGGAGTTCGATTTGTATTTTAATAAAAGTTATGGGTTGGTTTGTAAAAATGAAAAATTGAATAGTACTATTTATAACAAATAAGACGAATTTTGTCTATTAGTTATGTTGGTAATTTTATCAAACATCTTACTTCATTATTTCTTATTCCTATGTTCAATTTTAAATCAAAGAGTTAAACCTATCAATTAATCATTTCTTATTCAATTTTTAATTTAAGAGTTAAACCTTTCAATTGATCATTTCTCATAATTAAGGCCTAAATTTAATAATTGATAAAAAGGTTAAACTTACAACCCTAGTCTCAATGAGAAGTAGTTTCTAATTTTGGTATTCAATTGTGAGGTTGTGATGGTTTCGTAGTTGGTAAGATTAATCAAGTGATGTCATTCTTTAAGCAGATTGTGGACTAAGTGAATGGTACCATCGTTTAAAAGAATCCTTAACAATATGTAGGGTCAAAATAATATGACAAGTTGGTAATGTTCAGCTGTTGAATATACACATTTGATTCCAAAGTTTCAATGATATAAAAAAGTCTACAAGTGACAAGTTGTTAATGTTCAGGTGTACTGAGCTGAGACTATCCTCTTGAAAAACTCCTAACTACTACGTAGTATATTAGCAATTTAGCATCGAATTTTTGTAACATTTTTAATTTTGTTATTGATAAATTTAGGCTTGACTTCCAATAAATTATGCCAAACACAATTTATTTTCTAAAATATTTAACTTTTTTGTCATGACTAAAAGTCACGTTAAAAGTATTATGCCATAACTTAAAACTAAATATTTCTAAAATGTATAATTATTTAAAGGGGTTAGACCATTCACAGTGGTGCCCGGGTGATGGGGCGTGATGAGGTGTTTTTGTAGGTTATAGTGCTGTTTTGGCAAAGATGATGGCGTGATGGCGTGATGAGTTTGTAGTGGTAGGCGTGATGGTTATGTGATGAGTTAAATTGGTCCCACCTTTTTATTTTCTTTTTCATTTTAGCTTGAGTTATTATTCTTTATAATGTTTCATTTTTTTACTGTAATACTCGTAATTTATATATAATATGAGCATAATTTAAACACATATACAAAGATATAATTGATAATTGAGGGACTAAACTAGTTATTAACAAAATTTAAAACTTTTGGACTAAACAAAGAATAAAACAATCTATTTATATAAACAAATACGACTAAATAAATAAATATTATTATCTATCATCTTCATCAATATTACTATCGCTGCACACTGTAAACCCTAATTTGTTCCCAATTCAAAAATCAAAATCAAGAACAAAATCAAAATAATCAAAATAAACAATGTAAAAACTGATATCTGGACACGAGGCGCTCCCCAATTCGTTCCTACCGACCACCACGCTTCAATTCTTCATGTGATGCAACGATCACGCCGGCAAAAAATTGCCACCATCACGCCGCACAATGGCGCGATGATGGTAAATCCGAGGTGATGGCGCTGCACTACGAATGGTCTTAGGCTACTTATTCTCTAATAAAATAACTATGTATTAAAATACTAATTAATAAACTTCTAATAAGGGGGATGATTCTCACACACACTTTTTTGATTCTCACACACCTATTTTAACCTTTTAATCTTCTAATAATACTCAATTGGTGTGTGAGGATCAAAAAGTGTGTGTGAGAATCATCCCCCTTCTAATAAACTTAAATTTTTCAATTAATTTATGATATTTACCATATACAATCAAAGTTTTTTTTGATTAAAATACATTAAAGTTTATGAAATAACATCTATATTCATTAGTTGTAACGTATAATTCAAATTCACTTTAATAATGTGTGTTAGTGTAACTCACATTAAGATATACTCTGTAACTGTTTTACTCCATACAAAATTAAGAACCATATAAGTTAGTACTTATAAATTAAGAATTTAAACCTTATTTAACATTTTTAGATTATCAAAGTAAGTTTAGATTTTGTAACTTTTATCCATAATATAAGAAGAATTATTAATTATTATTAACCATTAACCATAAATTAAGAAAAAAATTATTTAGTACTCCGTAATAAATTAAATTTAAAAAAGAATAAGAAAATAAGAATAGTAAGACTTGGCCCCTCAACTTCTAAATTTCCGACATCGACCATCTTCATCTTCTTCTCCAAGAATAACTCACAAAAAAAAAAAAAAAAAAAAAAAAAATACATTTTACATAATTCACCGATCAATCAATCATTTAACCAATCAACCACCGCAGACCACCATGCAACAAAGCGACTACACATCAACAACGCCATACTACCCCAATTACCCTCAAAACCCTAACCCTAATCCCCTCATCACCACCGATCTCCACCACCAACCGCCGTTACCTTACGCCTCCGCACCTCCGTTCGCCACCACCACCACCTCCTACCACGTCCCACCACCACCTACACAGTCTGATTATTACCCCACCGCTCCATCATCATACACTCCAAACCCTAATCCTCAATTCGATTCATCACATTCTCCTTATCAATCTCAACCACCGCCTTTTATTCCGAATTCGCCCTACGATCACCTTAACGCTGCCCCCAATTACACCCCTCCGCCGCCTCAGAATCCAATCCCGGTGAACAACAGTTCTTCATTTCAATACTCACCATCTTTGTATAATAATAACCCGGTTAGTCCTGTTTCAGCACCGGTTTCGGTTTACGAGAATTCGTATGAGACTAATTATAGTGGTAGTTATGGGAGGAATGTATCTGATTTAGGAGGTGGTGATTATTATGGGAAGAGACACGATATGGGCGGGGCCGATCGATATGATGGTGGTGGTGGTGGTGGTTATGGTGAGGGAGTGTATGCATATCAAGGGGGTAAAGTTGAGCCTTATGGATCAAGGGGGACTGGATCAAAGTCATCAACTTGGAAAGAACAAGTGATGTTTGATGATTTTGGGAGGCCGATTGGTTTACCGGGAGGTAATAAGGATTCGAAATCGGTGTCTTCACCTAAGATTGTGAAGGCTGTACCGAAGGTCGAAACGAGGGAAGATGTTAAAGGTGGGGTACAGAAGTTTAGGGTTAAGTTGTTGGCTGAAAGTGGTGGGCAGAGTACTATGGATGTTCTTTGTCAGGTTTGCTTGAACTATTCCCTTAATTTTACATTTTAGTTAATACATTATAAAGACAGATCGAATGTTTGTTTTTGTTTGATGGCTTTTGTGTTTGAGAAGTTTATGCTATTTGCTGATGATTGATTTATATTTTCATCTGCATTACTTCATGCGGATTTAGTTTTTTTAAATGGTGTTCCGTTAGAGTATATAGGTGTCGTTGGATAGTATCGATGCATAGGCTGTGCAGCTCGATGTGTTAATAACAATCACGCTGTGCAGTTCTTTATTTCAGATGAGATCCTTTCAATGAGCGTCTTATAATTTTTATCGCCTTTATTAAATAGAATTTATATTGGTGTTGTTTCTTTGTAGTGTTGATGATGTGGATTTGTTGCTTTAGGCATGCCATCAATTTAGCTCGTGGTTTTATGTTGTTATCTTTTATCAACCTATCAAAACTTGGCAAATTTTATGGCTTCAACATTTATGATGAGCTTACGAGTGCTTGAATAGACTCGTAAGAATTCAACTATCTGTTGAACTGATCCGACGACTGGTAATAAGTCATGTAGAATACTGAATCAATCATATTTGGTGAAGGAGTCATAGGTACTTTTATTTTGATTACGGAGAGAATAGAAGCAAGTGATGTCTATAAAGATCCGTACAATATATACTATTAAAATTACCCTAGAACGTTAAGAACATTGTTTTTCATAGGAAGGCAAGCTTTTTGTCTGTCCAGAATTTAATGTATCCTTTAGTTCAGTAAGTCATGGGAATAATTTACGAATATCTGATGGCAGTAAGTGACATGTCATCAAAAATAGGTATTATAGTTATGGGCGATCTTGGTTGTTGATAAGGATGGCTATTACTAATCATATTCCTTAAATTATTTCAGTAATTAACTGTACTCTAATTGCTGTTTTCTAGCATTTTGAGTTATTTTTTTACAGCTAAATTTCTTTGATTTCACTCATTTGATGAGTTTGAAGTGAAACAATACCTGAATCAACACAAGTGTAAGTATACGGGTTGTAGATGCCACTTCCAGTTTCTTTAGCTAGTTCATGCACTTATTTTTTTCCTCGCTAATCTTAAATTTTTATATTACATGATGTTGTACTGTATCAACTCATATATGTTCTAGTTAATCTGAATGCATCGGTTCGTCCTCAGATTGGATTGGATGGAATCCGGATGCTTGATCCCTCTACCAGTCGGACTTTGAGAATATACTCTCTTGACACGATAACGAGATGTGAAGTATGTCGTTTCTTTGCTCTTAAATCTGCAGTGTTGAGTGTTTAAAGTTTGCCAACTGTTTTGATTCTTCTTTTTGTAATTGTCTAGGTGTATGATTCATCGACCTTTGCGTTTTGGTCCAAAAGTTCTGTAGATATTGAGCCGAGGCGTATACGACTGCAATCCAATAGTTACACAACAAACACATTATTAGACACGGTAACTGCTGCAACCATACAGGTCAGTATTTGCGAATTGTAGATTTCATTATATTCATGACCTTCAAATTCATTTTATTCAATTGTGGGTGTAAGAATTTTGTTTATTTTATTTGTTTTGTGGGAACAACAGGTTAAGGAGATGGGTGGTAGGAGCAGGCCTGTTGATACTGTAAAAGTTGCTGAGCAGTCAACTGAAAAGAAAAAAGGTTTGGGTGACTGGATGAACATAATCAAACCTCCAAACGAGGAGAAAGATCATTGGGTAAGCATGTGTGTGTGTGTGTGTGTAAATTTGTTGTTTTGATTTCTGAAATCGTAGCTGCCCTTCGACGCAAATTAATCTGACAAATAATTGACAGACTTCGCTGATATGTGCTCAAGAAACAGTTTCATACACAGTTCTTCTATAGTTGCTTATCACCGTTTTCCGTTCATTTTAACACACTTTCTTATAAAGGGATCATGCCTCTATTGCAAATAGTGATAGTGTTGGATCTGAAGTTATTAGTTTCTGGATTTAACAATAACCATGTGGAAGTATAAATATAGAGAGTAAATTTCGGTGTGATGTTGGTAGCACGTAAGAAATAATTTACACATCCAACCCTTAATCTTTTGATAATATAGTTAACAGCCCAACGTTGTGTTACATGTTATTATCTGCACACATCGGTTTTTCATATGAAAACTGAATAAGATAATGAGAAAATATGATTATTCTCTCGGTTTTTGACATATTAATCATGCATCACTAGTTTAATCATTCTTATATTTTGTGTAGGTACCCGATGAAGCTGTTACAAAATGTACTGGATGCGGAGGAGACTTTAGTGCTTTCAATAGGAAGGTTAGTGGTGGTTTTTTTGTTCAACCCATTCTTAATATATCAGTCACTTTATTATTTTTAGTTTAAAGGTTTCAGTTTGTTAATTTTGTTATAGCACCGTAATTCTAAGCTAATGGTTATGTTTCTAATTCCCAAGTATATATGGATATATACACACATCTACAGATGCTCCTGTTGTAATTGTTGTTTGGGTTTTTTACCTGTTATTGTAGCATCATTGCCGAAACTGTGGAGATATTTTTTGTGACAAGTGCACTCATGGAAGAGTTGCTCTTACATCTGAAGACAATGCTCCTCAAGTTCGTGTTTGCGACCGTTGCATGGTATGCTTTTGTAGCATTATGGTAGTATGTTAGTCCGATAGATTCATTCACATTCTGGTTCAGGGTAAATACTACACATTAAAGATATCTGCTTTTTATTATCTGATTGAGTTCAGGGGCTGAACATTTAAGGGACGGGTAGGGGCACCCGCCCCATCTGGATATCAAAAAAGAAAAAAAAAAAAAAGAATACACTAAAAAAAGATTTACTTAAAATTAAGGTTTTTATTAGTGTTTACACCCTGTCATTGAAAAAAAAAAAAAAAATCAAGGTTTGGGCAACCGCCCCATATGTGATCGGGTTCAAGTTCCACCACTGATTGAGTTATTTTTGTGTTTTACTTGAGTTCTGGGTTGTCTAAACAAGCTTCACTATAGGTGGCAAGATGGGCTTGTTGGATAATGGGTCGGTAACATTGGTACAGACGTACAGTCTAAATGAGTTGTGTCAAGTTAACACAGACAACTACTTGTCTAAGTTTGTACAATAATCTTTTGTTTCAGACTGCTATTTATGATCGCGAACATTTTTGGTTAAAATTATGATATGATGTTTCTTGTAAAGTGATTTAGCATAGCTGTGGGCGTGAAAATGAAAACACACTTCTTGTTACTATCGGCCTGGTTGACTTATTTCCTTCCTATATTATCATTGTAATAAAATAATAATTATATTTATATTATGAAATAAGTATATTGTACACATTTGATCAATTAGAATAACATTTATCTTGAAGCATCTTGGTCTTCTACTCGCTCACAAGTATCTGAGTTGAGATTGCTACCACTTATCATTGTCATCATGCCTGATAGTTATGCATTGTATGATTTATGAAATTGGTTTTTTATCCTCAATATGAGTTCTTCACATTTCTAATTGGCATGTTTCTTTCATTACGAATATATGCACCCGTAGGTTTCAGTTATTAGTAAACTATAGTAATTTGCATTCTGTTTGCAAAGTAGAAATTTCTCTTTATTTACTGTTTAACAATGAGTCTATGATTCCAGGTAGAATTCTATTAGTTACCAGTAATGATGAATGTATTCTGGTCTTGCACTATTGCTCATCAATATTTGTCACCTTCATATTTGCTGATATATATATGAAAAATCTAAGTTTATTAATCTATATCTAGTTGGAGGTTACTCACCGTTTGAGCAGTGCTAAGGACGCTGCTGCCAGCAGATCATCCGGATTGCAGTCTCATGAAGATCTTGCGAAGAAACTTCAGGTGAATGTTAATCTTTCTAGTGCACTCTACTTGCTATATGTTTCTGTACTGTTTTTGTACTTTACTTCATGAGTAATCCTTGAAGTGATTGTAGGGTGTAAGTTTTTAGTACCTAGTTATACCTGTTTTATTCCATATTAATTACAGTTTTTTGCATCAATAAATTTGTGGTGTAATGGCAAACATACTCTTCAACTGGCTTTGTATATAGATTTGGTTTATAAACAATTATATGTATATTTGAAAGTAGTACGAGTATCTTATAAACAATTATGAAACAACGTATTCAGGATCAAAATCCTAGTTTTTCATATGTTCGTATTTCTTCACTGTCATGCTTTGCTACGCATCTTATTTTTTCTTCTTCTTTACTTCTTGTAGGAGGAGTTGGAAAGAAATCACAAATCATCATCAGGTATAATAACTATCTACCACTACAGACCACATTGCTCTCTAACTGACTCTGTTTTAATCAATATAATAAAGTGACTGATGTATTAAGAATGGGTTGAACTAAACTTTTTCGTTTAGAAGGGGGAATGCTTTAAATCATTAAATGGGACAAACTATGCATATAAATTTCTAAGTTGGTTAATTAATAAAGGCTTAAATTTTTTTTATCACATATCCCAATTGACTGAGAATTCAATGTATTATTGGTTGAATTGTTACAATTGAGTGGTCAGGTTCCAAGTCGGAAAGCTCTAACAGGCGGATGAAAGAAGTTGCGTGTCCTACTTGTACTGTCCATTTACAGGTTCGAAATTTTGTCGTGAACTCTTTCAATAGTGTTTTTAGTTAATTTCATGCCGCCCTTGACAAAAATGGCAATGTGGGCGGGTCTGACAGGTTGGGTAGTTGTGGCCTATTTGTTTTTTAAACGATTAATCTGGTACTAGTTGGACGACCAGAAACATTCGTATTTCTATTTGAATAATGAGTTATTGCTTCTCCTACAACATACCTTCAAACTAAAACGTCTCACGAGGTTTACGCTTAAAAGTACACTTATGAAACCGCTTTCGCTATGTTCAACAAATTTGACACTATATATATATACCAAACTTATCGTTGTATGTTGCTTGTTAGACTAGTTTGAAATAAAACCCGACAATAAAGAAAATGGGTTGAATGTGCACCTTTATTTATATCTGTTTCAGGTTCAAGTTCCTAGCTCAGGATCTGAGACCATAGAATGTGGAGTTTGCCAGCATCCATTTCTTGTAAGTGCGCGCTAATGGTCCAGGGTGTATCTCATCATTTTATTAATCTGTTCAGTTTTTTGGCGTTCTAAATTGTATTCATTGTTGGTAGTATATTCATGTTTATAAAACCTGTGCATTGTTTGGATTTTGTGGTTTGTTTTCTCAAAAATTTATTTTTAACTTTTGTATGTAAATGTGGTGCCTTTATGAGGAATATGTTTTTTACAAGTTTTAACTATGGTTTCATCTGCCATTTTTTCTAAAATCCAAAAAAGCTGTAACGGGTCTGAGTTGCATTTGTAAATTTGTTATTTCTTGCGTTAACTAAGTTCCTTTTGAAACGTTCTAACTTTTCAAGTTTAAACTTCTTTTCATGTTTGCATTTTAAGGTCACAGACTGATCAGTGGCCTTTTTGGATCCACCCTATTTTTGTGTTAACTAAGGCCCCGTTTGGCTAATGGAATACAATGGGATTGTGGCGGAATTGGAATTGAATTTAGACACACGTCGGCAAGTGTGAAACACTTGGACTAAAACGACGGTCTTATGAGTGTATTTTAGTATAATACTACCTCCTCATATCTATCGCACATTATTCCATTTTAAGATGTCTAAAATTAATTGTTCATTTTCATAAATTAAAAAAGAATAATGTGATAAAAAAAAATTTGCCCCTACTTTATTCATGTAGGACAAAAATATAAGTAAAATGTTAGAGTTAAACTAAAAAATTAAAAAAAAAATACAGGTAACGGATAGTTTTTCTTAAATTATGTATTTTTGGTCTGGTGACACTGAATTTGGGATATAGTGAGTAGTATAAAAATAATAATAAATAATCAGTGAAGGTTAACAAAAGAAACATTAGGTATGATCAACATTATCTAAAGTTCACTTTTTCTTTTTGTCTTTTGTATTTATGAGTTAACATTTATTGCTATGAATATTAACTCTGTATTTCTCTTAGTTATCCCCAATATGTATACAAAAATAATATTTAATATTTAAAATTTAATTGAGTAAGCGGATTTTAGTTAAGTATTCAACCTACCAATATATTCATAAATAAAAACATTTTTTTTTTTTTTTGTTTACTGGTTGTGGTTATATATGTTGTGTCAAAACGTGTATATATGGCAGGGACACGCTAACCCTGTGTGCCGTAGCACCCACCAATCCCACCCCGAAAGAGACCTGTGCCGGAAAAGTACCTCCTCCCAGTACTCACAGTGGCGGCAAGAGCAATTTTTACCCCAGCTAGTTAGACCCCCGAAAACACTTCACAAATTTCCCCCGGAGGAGAAATAATTCCATGCGGAGCGCCCAGACTGAGAATCGAACTTGCGCCTTCCTTGTGTCAAAGCTTCCCCCACTGTGGGCCCAGGGATCAAAGGCATCGGGTACCACTGAGCTAGAAGCTCGTTGGTGTGGTTATATATGTTGATATCACTTTCCATGCCCATTTAATTGTGATACAAACTTTTTCCATCCTATTGCCCTGTTTAATGCTCTGAATAATTGAGTATAATTCATTCAACTTCTAGCTACATTATATATTATATTGATATATTCTATACACAATGATCTAAAAACAACTAAAAACAAAAGCTTTAAAATTTCGTCGCTTATTATGTGGAGGTTGTACAACTTGCGTTTTTGGAGACTTCGGATCCCATAAAAAAGATCACTCGCATTGGAACCTATTCTAAAACAAATTAAGCAACACGATGAAGACTATCTTATATATATACAACGTTATCATACAGTAACATAGAAGCTTTAAGATTTATTGATTTACTCACCAAGACCTAAGACTACCTATATATAACACTTTTTTTTTTTTAAAAATACTCAAATAGCATATGGAGTAAATTTTTTATTCTTTTTTAGGCCGGATAACCAAGAATTAGAGCCTTAGAGATATGACCCGAGTCATTTGACTAGAATTTGTAATTATTTGATTTGAAAATAATGAGTAATCAATTGATACCTAACAGAGTGATCACCGAGTTGCCTAATGAAGCACACCACTCGTGTTCAAATTCTGGCTATGTCAAATTGTTTAAAAAGGAAGTGTGACTAGAGGGTGCGCATATATAATGCGCAAGTCACCAGATATCAGGTCTCGCGTTCGAGAAACTTGATTAACCGAAGTTTTACCTTCTATAGTCAATATGCTCATTAGGGTTTCCTCGTTTTAAAAAAAAACGGTTGTTGGATGAAATTTGATTTGGACACGGGTTGTATAATTGGAAAACAGTTGGAAGTGTCCATAATTTGATTGATATGGACATTTAATTAAATACGCAATAAGTGTAATTTAATCACACTCAGTTTCTTCATAATATGACTCCACGTACATCTCCTTGTTTTCACCCATACCTCACTACACAAGCATATCAAATAAATGGACACGTGTGTTATGTGTGTGTGTGTGTGTATGTTACAGTGTGCATTAATTAACGGAGATGTACATAACTACATAAACCGGTGAAAGAAAACCACGTCTAGGTATGTGTTGTTTATAAATGTAATGCTATTGAGTGTAATTGTTTGTGTTAAAGAGTGGTTTACAGTTACGAAATAATATAATGAATATTTTTTAGTTATTTAATGGTTCAAAAAGTACAAACGGATGAAACTTTATTGGGTTTGTAAGAGAGATTGAAAAATAGATTTCAATTTGGTTTGTAACTTAGCAGAAGTAGTCAGGATTAAAGATAAGAGTGATAGTTTATACACAATTAAATATCAATAACAAAGATCATCAACTCTAAGAGATTCTTTTATAATATTTTCAATCAGTCACATAAGATTGTTATTTATCAGCAACATTTTTTTTTTTTTTGAAAAGCAACTTTTATTTCAAGACAACTAAAATTACACAAACAAGGATAGACAATAAATGAGCAGGACTTAGCAATCCTAACTCAAAACTCGAGACTTACAAACAACTGCTAACACATGAACACGAAATAAGGATGTTGAGTAAACATCCATAAAGCTAAAAAAATTTAAACAATACACGAACTAGGGTTAGATAACCACGCTAACCAATCAATCGACCTTCCTTTAACTCTATTTGAGATCCACTCGAACGATTTTACTTGAATATCATTTAAAGCCGTTGGACCATTCCACGATTTATTTTTGAAAACCTTTTGATTCCGATTTTTCCAAATAAGATAACCACTTGACCACTCGACCGCTTGCCACACTTTTGATTGAGGAGGAGACAAATGATGCGTTGAATTTCCAAGGAAAGCTTCACCAATGCTAAGGTTCGATACATTTGTGAAGCCCCACTATCTATACACTTTCTCCCACACTTCCATAGCTTGATTACATAAGATTAGCAATGTTCTACCGACTCAATATCAATTTTGTATAGAGGACAAAGTACCGAGTCGAGATCCAAACCTCGCTTGTCTAACTCCACACGAACTGGCAATCTTCTCAACCTTGCTCTCCATATGAAAATCTCAATCTTTTTTGGGACTAAATGATTTCTTTGCACCTCCAGATTAAGCGAAATACCTGCATTTCTTTTTTCTTCAATTTTGTCATATAACATCTTAGTAGTGAATCTACCATTTGAAGTTGCATTCCAGGCCCATGAATCATCTGCCTCACTGTTTTTGAACACAAAAGACTTGATTAAATTGTTCAAGGTTTCCAGCTCACCCATTGCTCGACCAGAGGGGCTTCTAGTCCAGCTCCAAGATCCCGAACTGCCATTCTCGAGTTGTATAACCCTCATTTGCACTGTTGCATCTTTAACAGTCTCTAGATTATATAGCCTCTTGAACTTTGATTTTAAGCACTCGCCATCAATCCATGGGTCTTCCCAAAAAGCCGTTGTAGCACCATTCCCTACTGTTTTGATGAAAGATTTGTTGAAGGGTATTCCCATGCTATCGATCTTTTTCCCCGCAATTATAACATTATGCCAAGTACCACGAGTAGAGGAATGTTGGTGGAAGGAATCAACATCGAACCCACCCTTTGGGCCATATAAGTTTTTTATGACTTCTGCCCAAATAGAGTTTGGTTCGGTATGAAACCGCCACCTCCATTTCCCTAAAAGTGCCAAATTTTTTGAATCAAGAGATCCTATATTTAGACCTCATTCTTCAAAAGGTAATAAAACATGATCCCATTTAACCCACGATATTTTTTTATCGTTAAGATTCCCGCCCCAAAAAAAATTTCTCCTCACACACTCAAGATCCTTTATAACGCAAGACGGAGCACAATAGATTGAGAAAAAAATACAATGAGAGACTATTTAAAATCGACTTCACTAGAGTCAACCTTCCACCAAATGATATCGTTCTAGCTTTTCAATCCGATAGCCTTTTATGAAACTTATCGATTACCGGTTTCCACTCGGATGATTTTTTCATATTGGAACCAATTAGGAGCCCAAGGTATGTAAACGGAAGGTTTCCTTTTTGACATTGAAAACACTCGGCTATACTTTGAACCTCTTCGTTTGAAACACCAACACCATAAATAATACTTTTCTGAAAATTAACCCGAAGACCCGATGCTATTTCAAAACACTTTAGAATCTTCATTAATTTTTAACATTCCTTTTACTCCATTTCCCAAAGAACATCAAATCGTCCGCATATTGTAAGTGGGTAATATTCAACTTGTCTTTACCAATTTCCACACCTTCAAAAAATCCCCTCTCGAAAGCCGACTTAGTTAGCATGTTCAATCCTTCCGCCGCTAAGATGAATAAGAATGGTGATAAGGGATCACCTTGTCTCACTCCTCTTCCTAACGAAAATTCTTTTGTAGACGATGTAACGACCCTGGATTTTCCAACGTATATTTATTAATATTTATTATTAATACTTGCGCTTTAATGAATGTATTTTTATACATTTACTTGTTATCGTAATTGACTTTACGTGGCCCGACTTGTCTTTGTGACACACGTACTTTTCACGAATAATATTTCGAATATTATTTACGTTCATGATTAATTATTATTAATCATTTTTAATTAACTAATGCAAGTGGTTAATTACTTGGGCTTATTTATTTAATTTGTTACATACTTGGGCTTTTATTAATGGACTCATATTAATGGACTTGGAAGCCCACCCTACTTTTCTTAATGGATTATTAGGAGCCCAATATCATGCTAATGACTCATTAAGGTTAAGAACTAGATTAATTAAGTTAAGTATGAAGAGACTTGTCAAGCATGCTAGCACCAAGCTCCCATGCATTTAACTTTATTACCATTTTAAGCTTACACCATTCTCCAACACATGAAAGTAAGTCATGACCTTCCCCTTTAGCCTTGAAAACCGACGGTTTTGGGTGCTTGGGAGGAAAGTTCCATTTTCAAATTTTGTTACTTATTTACTTGTATCTTACTTCATTTTTCACACACACTTACTTACACTTTCATTTCTCCAAGCTTTTCTCTCTAGTTTGTAAGTAAACAAACTTTATTTTCTTCTTCTTTTTCTCTTAAAAACCGAAATCTTCATCATCATTTACTTGTTCTTTGTTTGTTGTTTACTTACTTGTTGTTTGTTGTTGTTAAAGATCAAGTTACCTAGCTTGTATCTTCATGTAATCTTGGTTACTTCCATCTTTGTTTGATGAAGAACCAAGAACAAGAATCTAAACTTGTTAGTTTATGGTTCTACACTTAAATGTTATAAGATTTAAAGTTCAAGTTTCATAATCATACTTGTGTTCATGTTTTGTAGACTTAAATCCTAAGATCCAAACTTTGATTTGAATCTTCTTAAGTATGAAACAAACATGAACATAATATTTGTAACTTTAGTTTCTTTCTTTCTTTTGTAAGTACTTTAAAGTTGTGATGTTGTTAATTTGGTCAAGTGTTACTAGTTAATCTTTATCTCATATTTCTTGAAACTAAAGTTAACTTTATAAGTTTAAGAACATGGAAGTATAACTTTCTAGTTATAACTTCAAACACTTATGTTGGATCTAAGTTTATATAGCTTATGGTCTTCTAATTTTGTTGTAAATAATGTTGACTTAGTGTGCACGTCATAACACAAATCTATACTACCGCTTATATACAGGCCTATGGGGTCACACACTTTAGCATTTAGACACCATTATTATATATTGTTGATATATATAATTATAACATGTAGATTGAAAAGAATATTTAATTAAATACGATTTAATTAAATACAAAATAGCTGTTGAACACACCTATAAATATAAGATGGACTATCTTAGTTTAGTGAAATTATATAAATAAATTTGTGGGCCTTGTTTCTCTTTGTGGTTACCGACATTCAAAAGAAATAAAATGGGTTGAACCCTTTTGTGATAGTCAGACAACACACAACAAAAGGAGGTTTTACCTTCTTTTATTTTTCATAGACGACAAACAAAAATTAGGGGTTTTACCCTTTTTGGTTTACGGCAAAACAAAATAAAATAAAAGGGTTGAAGTCCCTTTTGAAAGTAAGCTACGATTACCACAAAAAAGATTTTTTTTCATGTTTTTGTTTTTGGCGAATGACGGCTACGAGAGAAAATACTAATGGCTGCTTTTGAGTATACTTCTCAAACACAAAGAAAAAGTAAACAGATGATCTTTTGCATCATACTAACAACACATATGCTTGTGTTGGTATTAAATTAATTAGATAATCAATTTATTGATTATAGAAATAGAATTAATATATTCTTTTGAATTCGATTCTTTATTGTTGTGTATTGAGAAGTTAAATGCCGAGACCAAAAGTGTTTTTGGTTTTTGCTATTTTCGAGTTATACGGACTAGCATCCGATTGGTGTTGTTCGACGTGCTGTGTGGATCAACTATAGAGATATTCATACACTTTGAATATTTGTTTCAACCTAGACGCGGACAATTGTTTCTACCGTTCTTGCATCGCTCGCTAAAGGTACATCTAAACTCTACTTGTTATTTAATTAATTGACAATTATTAGTGGTGTAATTGGATCTTGTTGGGAACCGTTAATCGTGTGAAAGTTTATAATAAAATAAATGATATTTATTTTAATGTTAATAAAAAATGTTTATTAATAAATAAAAAAATATGTTTATTTTATCGTTCCGCTGCGTTTATTAAATTTTAAAGTACACACGATTTTCCATCAGTGGTAATCAGAGCCGCTTTTACACCGTTTTAATTGTCGCGTGATTATTCTTTAGATCTAGTTTTGTGGTGTATTGGTGAAAGTCAAAACCTTTTTGGTTTTTAAAGTCAACTCAGTTGATCTAGACTTAACCTCATGACGCACAAATACGATTGAAAGAATATCACTATTTTAAATTGTAGATTTAATTGTTATGGCTTGAATATTTATTATAATTGTTGATTATTTTATTCCATGGTTATACACATGCATTGTAACCATGGACAAGCCATATGTTGGTTTTAATAATGTAGTTATTAAAATTGTGGTAGCATACATAGCCCATGATGCCCCGACCTATGTATTATTGTTGTGATTGTCGGTCATGGCAGTTTTAAGCCATGTTGGTTATTTGATTTATTGAAAGGCCATTGAAGCCAAAGTTGTATAGTATTTATTTCAATTTCATAGTTTTGTAATTAGTTTTATTAAAAATTGTAAAAGTATTAGATTAGTTGTACTTTTCTATTTTATAAAAGTGTAAAAAGATGAAGATTGAAGATAGAGATGCGACACGAGGTTTTGGCTTAAAAGATGGCGTTTAGATCAAGTTAACGGCAGTGACATTCAACACAAATTTTCACTTGGTACTTGAATCAAGTGGGAGCCTGGGAGGTATGGTATTGTCCTTAGTTTGACCTCTTGATCTCATGTCGGCTCATGGGATCAATCATAGGATTTTGGGTTAGGCTATGTATGTGTGTGATGCATGAGTGTGTTTTATTTTTTCGCGTTTATATATATATATATATATTTTTTTTTCGCGTTTATATATATATATATATATATATATATATATATATATATATATATATATATATATATATATATATATATATATATATATATATAATTGTTGATTATTGTATATGCTAAATGTTTTTGATGGAAACGTTAAGTAAAACACGTAATGAGTTTAAAGATTAAAAATGTTAATTTTAAAAGTTAAACTCAAAAGAATTTAAAATTGATGATTTTAAAACTCCATAATGTATTTGGGCGACATCTTTTAAAATTGTTTTAAAACGATACACATTTGTGTATTTGTTATTTTTTTTATGATATAAATTAAATAACAAATTAGACGCACAAACATATTCGACATATATAATTGGTTAAAATGATTTTTAACTAATAGTGTAACGAATCTTGTGTGCATGCATTATTCGTTTTGCACAAACTTTTTAAAATACCCGTCAAATTTAAGTCACGCCATCCAATGAGCTTGCAAACACTCCTCGTTATTTTTCTGATCTAGTGAGACTAGGCTGAATTATAGCCACGAGGTGGATTTTTCGATCTAGTGAGATTAGCGTGAATTTCCACTGTTTCCAAATTGGACGACTTAATCGTATTCACGGTGAGACCTGAGTTCGAGGCAAGGATGAGACAAACATGCCAGTAGATAATAGTGGTTTGTTGGACTACATATATCTCTAGGTCCCATAAAGATCTAAGAGTTACACTTGTAATGCAATTGGTACCCGATACCTACCAATAGACTCCATAACTGCTAGCTGATCAACAGATGTGGCTATGGAACCTCTATGTGGATCTTAGGTTTTCATAAATTAATTTTTTTTAAAAATTATAAAAACTTGGGTAGTTAATTTATTAAAGCTCAATATCAAAAATACTAATTTGAATCTTATATCTGTTGTAGACGTCAACTAATCAAAACTTAAACCAAACACACTTCCTTCTTTGTTGAAGAAGGATACACTCAATGTTCAACTTTTTAGACTGACACTTTAACCTAAGAACTGTTCTCAAGCATAAATGGAAGTTGAACAAAATTATAACCCTTTTCCGATCCTCCTATTTGCACAGCTCCTGCTGCTCAGCAAAATGCTTATCGGAAGTTGTTCGATGAGTAGGAGAAGTAGGATTAAAGGGTGAAAAAAAAAAGAATAAGCCGAATACTTTATGGAAGGAAATGATAAATCATTTGCCAGAAAAATTATTCCACCTTCCAATAAGGAAAGCCCAACAAAAGATACCGAATGTTTCCATTGTGGGAATGTTGGCAATTGGGGAAGGAAGTTCTCCTATCTACCAATCTGAGCTGAGAAAAGGTAACGCTAGTAAGACTAGCAAACTCAGGTATATTTCATATACAGTTATATACTTCTTCTAGTGATTTCTGGATCTTTGTTAATTGGTTGTGGTTTTCACACTTGTAACAATATGAAGGGAATGAGAAGAAGTAACAAACTGTAGAAAGGCACACTAAATTTGCGAGTGAGCAATGGGAATCAAACTTCGGTTGAAGCCATTGGTCACTATGAGCTTACTCTTCCAAGTGGGCTTATTGTTTTGTTGGAACAATGTTATTATGCTCATTGTACTAGGAACAATATAGTTTGAAGGAATGCTGGTTTTGAACTTGCATTTACGCACTTTAATTTTTCAGTTTCTAAGGATAATACTTTTATCTTAATGCCTATCCACGTGATGGTATTTTTGAAATTGATAAACATGGTGTGATTTCAAATGAGACTTTTGTGTATACCTGTACCACCAAACGGTTCAAGCTATACTTGAATAAGACCTATCTATGACATTATCGTCTTGATCATATAAACGAAACATTTCAAGACTCCGTTCTAATGGATTTTTGGAATCAAATGGCTTTGAGTCATTTGATGTATGTGAGTAATGTTTATGTGAAAGGATGACAAAGGCTCATTTCTCTAATATAGGTGAAAGAGCTACATATCTTTTAGGACTGATACATATTGTTGTATGTGGCCCTTTTAGACCAATGTATAGAAATGGTGAATCTTACTTCGTTACATTAACTGATAGTTATAGTAGATATTGTTATGTTTACTTGCTAAAACATAAACATAGAGTTTTTGAAAGGTTTGAAGTCTTTCAAAATGAAGTAAAGAATCAGCTTAGAGAAACCATTAAATCACTTCACTTTGATGGAGAAAGTGAGTTTATGAGTTAAGAGTTTTTGGATCATTGAAGAATTATGGGATTGTCTCACAATTCACTTCATCTTACACACCACAACACAATTGTGTGTCTGAGCAGAGAAATCAAACTTTATTTGATATGGTTTGGTATATGAACTGTCTGATTACTCAACCACTGTCTTTTGGGGATATATATTAGAGTCTGCTGCAGGCACACTCACTATGATTCCAACCAAGAAGGTAGAAAAGACACCATATGAGCTTTGGTATTTGAAGAATCCCAAGTTGTCTTATCTGAAAGTCTGGGTTGTGAAGTGTATGTGAAACATGACACTTTAAACAAAACCCAGAAGTATCAATGTCACTTTTGTGATACCCAAAGAAAACAATGGGTTACTATTTTTACTACCAAGCTGAAAACAACATGTTTTCTACTCGGTCTGCTGAGTTCTTTTAAAGAGATCTTCTCTTACAAGAATTTAGTGGGAGTAAAGTAGATCTTGAAGAAATTTAAGAACCACAAAGTAAGATACCTTCTATAAACACTAGCTATCCACACGTTGAATTTAAGCGCATTGTTGGTGAGCAAGAACGTATTGCATCTGCACTTTATAGATCTAGTAGAACTCCTCATCGGCATGAGCGGTTTGATTATCTGATTAATTTAGATGAACCTCACCTAGGGGATTATGATGAACCCTCTAGCTACCGTGAGGTCTTATCAGATTTATCTGCCAAATGACGAGATGTTGTGAATGCAAGGATGCAGTCCATGAAAGATAATAAAGTATGAGACTTGATTAATCTTCCACCCAATTGTAACACATTAGGGTGTAAATGAGTCTTCAAAGTAAAGACTGGCATGGACGGAAATGTAAACACTTTTAAAGCTCTATTCGTGAAAAAAAGGTTATGATGAAACTTTTTTTCACTAATCGCGAGCTTTATAAATTAGGATACTTATTGCCATCGAGGTTTTTCATGATTATGAAATATGGCAAATGAATGTCAAAAACGCTTTCCTAAATGGTGACCTAAGCGAGGACCTATATATGGTTTGGCCAGAAAGGTTTGTGAATCCTAAGCATCTTAATAAAGTGTGCAAGCTTCTAAAATCCATTAATGGATTAAAGTAAGCATCCATGAGCTTGAATCTTAAGTTTGATGAGAAAATCAAAGAGTTTGATCTTTCTCTCAAAACCAAGATGAGCTCCGTGTTTACATTAAATCTAGTAGGAGCAAAGTAGTCTTCGTCATCTTGTATGTTGATAACATACTACTTATTGGAAATAACATTTCAACTTGCAAGATGTCAAGTCTTGGCTTGAAAATGTTTTTCCTTAAAGGATCTTGGAGATGCTACTTATATACTTGGAATCTTAATCTATAGAAATAGATTCAAATGGCTTATTGGTTTGAATTAATGTACATATTTTATCTTGCATAGATTTGGCATGCATTACTCCAACCTTGGAGCATTGTCTGCGCAAAAGGGCATATCCTTGAGCATGTCTCAAAGTTTTATCACACATGATGAGATAAGACGAATGAAATGTATCCCATATGCTTCGGCTATAGGATCCATTATGTATGCCATGTTATGTACTAAAATGATGTCTCGTTCTTATTGAGTTTGACGAGTCATTATCAACAAAATCTAGGTTAAGAACATTAGATTGTTGTTAAGAATGTTCTTAAGTATTTACAGAGTACTAAAGATATGTTCTTGGTTTACGGTAGTTTGGAAGAAGAGTTAAAATACTGGTTTCCGAACTGATCGAGATGATTCTCGATCCCACTCAGGCTATGTCTTTGTCATGATGGATAAGATAGTTGATTGGAAGAGCTCAAAGCAGAGCACTGTTGCACAATCTACAACAAAATTACAATACACTGCTGCCTGAGAAGCTGCTTAGGAAGCTGTCAGGATAAGGAAGTTTGTTTCGGAACTCAGAGTAGTACCTAACATTTAATCTTCTACAAAAGATGTATGGTGATAGTTCGAGTGTTATATACTTTCGAAAGAATCACGTGTACATATAAGTATCTGACACATTCTTCTAAAGTTTGACTACCTTTGTGAAGTCGCGAGGAATGAAATAAGTATTCTTAAGGTTCATACAGATGATATCGTGGCTGACCCGTTCACGAAGCCCTTGATGCACAACAAGCATGATGATCATGCTACTAATATTGGACTTCGTTATGCTACTAATCTTTTTAATCTGTAATTTAGTATTTGGATATTTTTGGAACATTAAGCAGTTTTATCTTAATGAATTGAGATACTCGGTATGCTCATTTTCATTTATATTACTGTGTTCTATATTAGCATGTTTAATCCATGAATAATTGTTGATTATTCTAAATCTCCATAATCGGTCATGTTATGGGAATAACATGAATTAAGATTATTATGAAATTTGGTTTTATTCACTGATGGTGAATAGTTAACTAGTTGAGGCCAAAATTCATATGTATTCATTGATGATGAATATTGGAATGACCCAATCATGAGATGTCACTACATGGATCATCGTCAATAGTGACTCATAATGGTTATGTCTTTGTGTCCTTAGACCTGAGATGTATATGTTGGTTTTTGATTTTATGACATATTGTACTTTGATATGGTTAAACGCTGTCCTGAACAAGGTAGTTATAAAGGCCATCATTGGGTATGATGTGAAGTAAATGACGAACGCATATAATCAAAATGAGATTTATTCCTCTATGTGAGAGTATGATACCATTGGGCCCCTCGATGAAAATGAATGGATATTTACACGGCCGTGTCCAAGCTATATTGATTGATGATCAAATCTAACTTGGTGATCGCATTCGAATTCTTCTGGATCGAGAAACAGAATTGGTTGACAAATGAGAATGACTAGATCCATGTCTCATGTTAACTTGGTATTGACAATAAAAGGACAATAGACACTTAATCATTAAATCATATTTAATAATAATGATAGTTCGTTTAGCTGAAACAAACACTTGTATATTTTCGGGGGCATTGACGTGTTGCTAGACGCCAATATATGTCTGTATAGTTTTCTGGATGTTATGACATGCACAAGTGGGAGTTTGTTGACTTAGTGTGCACGTCATAACACAAATCTATACTACCGCTTATATACAGGCCTATGGGGTCACAAACTTTTGCATTTAGACACCATTATTATATATTGTTGATATATAATTATAACTTGTAGATCGAAAAGAATATTTAATTAAATACGATTTAATTAAATACAAAATAGCTGTTGAACACAACTATAAATATAAGATGGACTATCTTAGTTTAGTGAAATTATATAAATAAATTTTTGGGCCTTGTTTCTCTTTGTGGTTACCGACATTCAAAAGAAATAAAATGGGTTGAACCCTTTTGTGATAGTCAGACAACACACAACAAAAGGAGGTTTTACCTTCTTTTATTTTTCATAGACGACAAACAAAAATTAGGGGTTTTACCCTTTTTGGTTTACGGCAAAACAAAATAAAATAAAAGGGTTGATGTCCCTTTTGAATGTAAGCTACGATTACCACAAAAAAGATTTTTTTCATGTTTTTGTTTTTGGCGAATGACGGCTACGAGAGAAAATACTAATGGCTGCTTTTGAGTATACTTCTCAAACACAAAGAAAAAGTAAACAGATGATCTTTTGCATCATACTCCCTCCGTCCCAGATTAATTGACTCCAGACAAAAAACACACAGTTTTAAGAAATTCCACTAACTTTATTTCTCCACCAATGAAATATCTTCTCTCTCCATATCCACCAATTAAATATCTCCTTTCCTTTCTATTTATGGAAGTAGACAATTAATTTGGGACATCCCAAAATGGAATACTGGACAATAATTTAGGGACGGAGGGAGTACTAACAACACATATGCTTGTGTTGGTATTAAATTAATTAGATATTCAATTTATTGATTATAGAAATAGAATTAATATATTCTTTTGAATTCGATTCTTTATTGTTGTGTATTGAGAAGTTAAATGCCGAGACCAAAAGTGTTTTTGGTTTTTGCTATTTTCGAGTTATACGGACTAGCATCCGATTGGTGTTGTTCGACGTGCTGTGTGGATCAACTATAAAGATATTCATACACTTTGAATATTTGTTTCAACCTAGACGCGGACAATTGTTTCTACCGTTCTTGCATCGCTCGCTAAAGGTACATCTAAACTCTACTTGTTATTTAATTAATTGACAATTATTAGTGGTGTAATTGGATCTTGTTGGGAACCGTTAATCGTGTGAAAGTTTATAATAAAATAAATGATATTTATTTTAATGTTAATAAAAAATGTTTATTAATAAATAAAAAAATATGTTTATTTTATCGTTCCGCTGCGTTTATTAAATTTAAAAGTACACACAATTTTCCATCAAATAAGAGCTTACAAGCTTACATACATTTTACAAGATGAAAACCTAAGTTTCATAACTTATGGTTTCATTAAAGTGAAGATCCAAGTTCTATAACTTAGGATCTAAATTAAGGACACTAGATCTAGACTTTCTAGTCTAGGATCTTCAAGATCTAGCTAATATCTAAGTTCTACAACTTAAGATCTTGATTATTTAGTTTACTTTCAAGTTTGTAGCTTAATATTACTATTAGAACTCTTGTATGTGTCGGATCTAAGATCTTGATGTAACTTTGGTTCATCAAACTACTTACAACCCTTAATTGAGTTGTGCGACATATCTTAGACTTGCACTAGTGTTATGATGGTCAAAACTTGGTTAAGATGACGCAAAGACATCAACGAGTTGTACACTTGAAGCTATACGCATCAAGGATGAGAACCGTGATGAGCATCAAGCACCAAGAACCCACTGGAACACCTTTACTTACTGTTTCTGGAACTGATCAGACCACCTGGGCTACTGGAAAGTTGATTTTCAGTTAGTTCGGTTTGAGTAAATGATTTTCCGTTTAGACCTCGTCTTAATCCGAGTTACGGTTTAGGATCTATGGCCCCCCGAAAGTCACTACACCCTATTAACGTTGTGCTGAAATTTCTGACCTACCCGCACTTAAACCATCACCACGGTCAAACGAAGACGAGTTTGATTCTGGAAATTGGTCAGTACCTAGGGGACTCATATACGGAGCCATGTCCACTGATCTCACCTCATTTCAGTTTGTATAGAGGTCGTGGCGACTGAACGAAGTCAGCCCTTGTTTCAAACCCTAGTCTTGACTTAAAACTTACTTTACACTTTTTATTTAATGATGAATGATGATGGTACTTAAGACCTAATTTACATACTTTAAAACCTTTGGGAACGATTTACCGACTTAGTAACTTTTGACTTAGGTTGAGGACCTTTCGGACCAACCACTTGCTTACTATTCCCGCGTATCGACTTTTACTATTTTCCACTGTGAGTTATAGCATCCCTTTTTACTTTAACTATTTTGGGAACTGAGAATACATGCGCGTTTTACGTTTTACATACTAGGCACGAATACTTAAACTTATTATGTGTGTGGGTTATACAACGGCATAAACTTTCCCCTTAGCTCGGTAACGTTTAGTCATTGGTCTTTGAACCGGTGAACGCGAATCTTAGATATGGATCCATAGGGTTTGACATCCCCACTCGGGCTAGTAGCGCTAGCATTTAACGGGTGTTTAATACTTCGTAAACTTACACACTCGCCAAGTGTACTTTTAGGGGGTGTTATTTACGTTAAGTTAGTTACCAAGTGCCCACGGTTATACATATACTTTTCATACTGTTTTGAAACACTGAAATCTCGTGGCCTACCTTACATTACTGTTATACTTAAACTATAGCTCATCAACCTTTGTGTTGACGTTTTTAAGCATGTTTTTCTCAGGTGCTTAAGGTTTGGTTGCTTCCGCTGTAGTTGTCATGCTTTGTAGACTCCCGCTGCGCTTATTAGAGATGTCTTCGCATGAAACGTTTACTTTGCATTCAAACTATGTTACTTTTGAAACAATGAATTTGTAACGACCATTGGGTCACATACTATTATTATCGCCTTCTATTCATAGAGGCACATTATCGTATGTTAAACATTTGGCGTTGGTTATGACGTCACCTTTTCTTATGAATGCAAACTTATTTTAAAATAGCATATAGTGTTTGACCTTGTAATGATCCTGTTGTTGATGATCCATACACAATGGTTTTGAACGGGGCATCACATTTGGTATCAGAGCATTGGTTGTAGGGAATTAGGTTGCATTAGTGAGTCTAGACCGGACCGAGTAGGATTCACTAATAGGACTAATCTACAACTTGCTAGTTTACTTGTTTCTGTGGAACATGCTGCATGCTGCTGCTTACTTTTACTGCTATATGTCGTATACTGTTACTTGCTTTCACTACTGCATGATATTATCTGCTTTCGATTGCATGATACTTGTCATTATTGCCATGCTACTTACTGCTATAGATGATCTAGACTGTCGTAGTTACTTTGCCTAATACGTGCTTGCTATATGACTTACTGACATGGAAAAGTTATTTTTCCTTGTTCAGATGTCAGATGTTGCGCCCGTTATCATTTTGGAGAGCGACTCAGACTCATCCGCTACCTCGCCTGCTACTGCTACCGACACACAGATCCCGTCCTCTTTACCCTCCAGCGACTCTGGCGCTTCGTCCTCTGGAGCCAGTAGCCATGCACCCGATCCAGTGATCATCTCATACGGACATGAGGATCCACCGGAGATTCCAGCTCCACTTATCCCAGGACCTTCGGAGCCACAGCACCATTCCGGTGGTGCTGTGATTCCTGGGGAATATGGGGACGTTCCGTTCCGTAATGAGCATAATCATTGGGTCAGACGCCTTCCTGATGGACGTGTCGTGCCGATCCTGCCTTGCAGATACCGACTGATGACCACCGGTCGAGCAGAGCCACCCTCAGATAGTTTAGACGACTCATCATTCAATGACTTCAGCGAGGATGATTCCGACGAGGACCCTGAGGAGGCACCCGTGCAGCCACCCTCTACCCAGCCGAAGAAGCGGTATCGTTTCGACGGTACTGTTATTCCAGGGGTTAACGGAGGTAGGTCGTTCGTTAACGCACATGGACTGAAGGTTAGAGTTACCATCCTTAAGCGGCTTGTGCTGTATCCTGCTGATCCATTCATACGTAAGGCTCCCCGTTACGCAGCATCTACTTCTGGTGCTGGACCGTCTGCACCACCAGCTCCACCAGCATCATCTGCACCACCGGCACCACCTGCACCATCAGCACCGCCTGCTCCACCAGCCTCTCCCTCTATCGAGGAACTGACTAGGGAGGTGGATACCCTCCGTGCTTGGGTAACTGAGCTCGAGGACCAGGTGTCCCACATGATGGACATCCTTTACCCACCGTCACCATAGAGCTTTTGTATTAGGTTTCTTTATGTAATACCGGTTGTAGTTTCATGTTTCACTCGTGTATTGTACGAATCTTATACGAATGTATGCAACTTTTATTAATGAATGGAACTTAGTGTTGTTTAATCCTTGTACGGTGTTCTATTTACGTTACAGTGTGATGATTTTGTGGTATCTGTATCTAGTTGCATTACTTAATTAACATGTGTTGTGTTGATTCCATGTTGGTTACCATATACTGTATTATTATTATTATTTGAATACTGGATTTTGACTTGAGTCAAAATTTTTGTTTAGAAGATCAATGGCCAATGGAAGATCAACGCCCACAGTAGCACAGATCGAAGAAATGATCACTGAACGAGTAGCCGCAGCTTTAGCGGAAATGAACCCCCAAGCCCCACCAGTTCACCAGCCCATTCGTAATGGGTGTACTTATAAGGAATTCCAAAGCTGCAAGCCCCACAACTTTAGTGGTACTGAGGGGCCAGTTGGTCTCACTATGTGGTTTGAGAAATTAGAATCTGTGTTCCGTGTAAGCAACTACTCAGAGATGAACAAAACAAAGTATGCCTCATGTACGCTGTCGGACGGCGCACTAACCTGGTGGAACACACTTGCTCAGGCCAAGGGTATTGACGAGGCTTATGCCACTCCGTGGGAAGAATTTAAAGGGGCCATGATTGAGGAGTATTGCTCCAGGACAGAGATACAGAAAATGGAGGCCGAGTTTTGGCAGTTGAAGGTTGTGGGAAACGATCTTGATGGTTACAACCGTAGGTATCTGGAATTAGCTCTGATGTGTCCCACGATGGTTACCCCGAAGTTTAAGCGAATGGAAAGGTACTTGTGGGGACTTCCTAAGACCATTAAGGGAAATGTCACCTCTTCAAAACCAGCTGATGTTCCAGAAGCAATGCGCATGGCGCACACCTTAATGAACCAAATTATCAGCGATGAACCGAAAAAGGCTAAATCCGAATTGGGTAGTAGTGAGAAGCGTAAGTGGAACAACAACAAGGGGAGAGTCTTTGAACAAAACCCCACTAAGAGGCACAACGATGGGAGGAACCCCAACCCGAACCCTAGCTCGAACTCTAACTACAAGGGTAGTCTGCCGCAATGCAAGAGATGCTACAAGAATCACACTGGGTACTACAATGTGGTCTACGAAAAATGTAAAAGGACTGGGCATATTGGTAAAGACTGCAAGATCACCACCCTGAATGTGAAGACAAACCCTACTGGACCGAGAAAGTGTTATGAGTATGGACAACCGGGCCACTTCAAAAATGAGTTTCCCAACAAGCGAAAGGACGGCTGACCACCGCGTGGTATAGCTTTCAATGTAAACGCAGGAGATGCCCGTGAGAACCTCGACTTGGTTACAGGTATATTCACTATCAACAATCTATTAGCTTCTGTCCTATTTGATACTGGTGCCGATAGAAGTTATGTATGTAGACACTTTTTCTCTAAGATAAATTGGTCGTTAGTTCCTTTAAAGGAGAGTATGCTTGTAGAGGTAGCCAATGAAAAACTTGAGAAAGTTGACCAAATTAGCCGAGGAGCTATTATCAACATAGCTGGCGTAGATTTCGAGATTGACTTGATACCCATTAAGTTGGGAAGCTTTGATGTTATTGTCGGTATGGACTGGTTGACCAAGATAAGGGCCGACATTATCTGTGGAGATAAGGCTCTTCGTATACCACATGGAGATGGTGAGCCACTGATTATTTACGGAGAGAGATGTAGCTCGAAACTGAATCTCATTAGTTGCATGAAAGCGCAAAAGATCATGAAGAAAGGACGTCTTGCTGTTTTAGCACATGTGAAAACGTTAGAAACTGAGGTGAAGAGCGTGGATGACGTACGAATTGTGAGCGAATTTTCTGACGTCTTTCCAGAGGAATTGCCTGGATTACCGCCACCGAGAGCAGTAGAGTTTCAGATCGATTTAGTGCCAGGAGGTGCACCTGTAGCTCGTGCACCTTATCGACTCGCACCTTCCGAAATGCAAGAGTTGCAGAGCCAATTACAAGAACTGCTAGACCGTGGATTTATCCAACCAAGTTTCTCGCCTTGGGGCACACCTGTTTTATTTGTGAAGAAGAAGGACGGATCATTCCGCATGTGTATCAACTACCGTGAACTCAACAAATTGACGATCAAGAATCGGTATCCTCTTCCCCGAATTGACGATCTTTTTGATCAACTACAAGGATCGAGCGTTTACTCTAAGATCGATTTGCGATCCGGTTATCACCAGTTGAGGGTGAAAGAGAGCGATGTAATGAAGACTGCATTCGGAACCCGTTATGGTCATTATGAGTTTCTCGTGATGCCATTCGGTTTAACCAACGCACCTGCTGTATTTATGGGTCTCATGAATCGTGTATGCAAGCCATACCTGGATAAGTTCGTTATCGTCTTCATAGATGATATCCTCATCTACTCCAAAAGCGAAGAAGAACATGAACAACATCTTCGTCTAGTGTTGGAACTCTTGAGAAAAGAGCAACTTTATGTAAAATTCTCCAAGTGTGAGTTTTGTTTGAAGGAAGTCCAGTTTCTGGGTCACGTTGTGAGTGATCAAGGTATCAAAGTTGATCCCGCAAAGATCGAAGCTATCAGCAAGTGGAAAACCCCCACTACTCCAACTCACATTCGCCAATTTTTAGGTCTCGCCGGTTACTATCGAAGATTTATTGAAGGTTTCTCTCTGATTGCGCGTCCTTTGACCGCGCTGACTCACAAAGGGAAGAAGTTCATTTGGGAACCCGAACAGGAATAAGCATTTCAAACCTTGAAAAAGAAGTTAACCACCGCACCTATCTTATCACTTCCTGAAGGCAGTGACGATTTTGTCGTTTATTGCGATGCTTCGAAAAGTGGTTTTGGTTATGTACTGATGCAACACACAAAGGTTATCACTTACGCCTCCCGACAACTGAAGATTCACGAGCGAAATTACACAACGCACGATCTCGAGCTTGGAGCCGTTGTCTTTTCATTAAAGCTGTGGAGACACTACCTTTATGGAACAAAGAGCACTATTTTCACCGATCATAAAAGCCTCCAACACATCTTTGATCAGAAGCAACTAAATATGAGACAGCGTCGATGGATCGAGTCGCTGAACGACTATGATTATGAACTTCGTTATCACCCTGGCAAGGCCAATGTTGTAGCTAACGCTTTGAGCCGAAAGGAGAGGATGACACCTCTTCGTGATCGGGCACTGAACATCACCATTCATTCGAACCTCAATAACCAGATCCGAGCAGCCCAAGATGAGGCTCTCAAGGAGGAGAATATATTTCATGAATACTTGAACATTCTCTTTTCTTGATTTGAAGTTAAGGAGACTGGACTCCGATGCTATGCCAGAAGGATTTGGGTACCTCGTTTTGGAGATTTACGAAGCCTTATATTAGATGAAGCCCACAAGTCGAGATATTCGATTCACCCAGGAGCCGGTAAAATGTACCACGATCTTAAGGAACAATATTGGTGGCCGAATCCTAAGAAGGATGTTGCAACTTATGTTGGGAAGTGTTTGACTTGCTCGAAAGTTAAGGCCAAACATCAGAAGCCTTCTGGGTTACTTCAACAATCGGAAATCCTGCAATGGAAGTGGGAAAGGATAACAATGGATTTCATTACGAAGTTACCAAAGATGGTGGGCGGATACGATACCATCTGGGTTATCGTTGACCGTCTTACCAAATTTGCACACTTCTTAGCCATGAAGGAAACTGATACGATGGAGAGACTTGCTCAACTATACATAAAAGAGGTTGTATCTCGTCATGGTGTGCCCTTATCGATCATCTCAGATAGCGATCCCCGTTTTGCTTCCAGATTTTGGCGTTCTTTGCAAGAATCCTTGGGTACACCTCTCGACATGAGTACTGCGTATCACCCACAGACTGACGGACAAAGCGAACGCACGATTCAGACTTTGAAAGACATGTTGTATGCATGTGTCATTGATTTCGGAAAGGCTTGGGAAAGGCATTTGCCGCTAGCCGAGTTCTCTTACAACAACAGTTATCATTCGAGTATTAATGCCGCACCTTTTGAAGCATTGTATGGCCGCAAGTGTCGATCTCCTATTTGTTGGGCCGAAGTAGGCGAAACGCAAATCACCGGACTCGAGATAGTCCATGAAACAACTGAGAAGATTGTCCAAATTCAAGCGAGACTCAAGATGGCCCGTGATCGCCAAAAGAGTTATGCCGGCCTTAAACGTAAAGACTTTGAATTCAATGTGGGTGACCGTGTAATGTTGAAGGTCGCACCTTGGAAAGGTGTGATCCGTTTTGGAAAACGTGGGAAGCTCAACCCGCGATACATTGGTCCTTTTGAAATCTTGGAGCGTGTTGGACCCTTTGCTTACCGTCTGGATCTTCCGACTCAATTGAGCTCAGTTCATCCTACCTTTCATGTATCGAATTTGAAGAAGTGTCTTGCTGAACCTGAACATGTCATACCATTGGAGGAACTTACAATTGACGACAAACTCCACTTCGTGGAAGAGCCTGTCGAAATTAAGGACCGTGAGGTCAAAACTTTGAAACACAACAGGATTTCGATCGTTCGACTCCGATGGAATGCCAAATGGGGACCTGAGTTTACCCGGGAACGAGAGGATCAAATGATGCAGAAGTATCCTCACCTTTTCCCAACTCCTCCATCTACCTCAGCTTAAAATTTCGGGACGAAATTTTCTTTAACAGGTGGGTAATGTAACGACCCTGGATTTTCCAACGTATATTTATTAATATTTATTATTAATACTTGCGCTTTAATGAATGTATTTTTATACATTTACTTGTTATCGTAATTGACTTTACGTGGCCCGACTTGTCTTTGTGACACACGTAATTTTCACGAATAATATTTCGAATATTATTTACGTTCATGATTAATTATTATTAATCATTTTTAATTAATTAATGCAAGTAGTTAATTACTTGGGCTTATTTATTTAATTTGTTACATACTTGGGCTTTTATTAATGGACTCATGTTAATGGACTTGGAAACCCACCCTACTTTTCTTAATGGACTATTAGGAGCCCAACATCATGCTAATGACTCATTAAGGTTAAGAACTAGATTAATTAAGTTAAGTATGAAGAGACTTGTCAGGCATGCTAGCACCAAGCTCCCATGCATTTAACTTTATTACCATTTTAAGCTTACACCATTCTCCAACACATGAAAGTAAGTCTTGACCTTCCCCTTTGGCCTTGAAAACTGACGGTTTTGGGTGCTTGGGAGGAGAGTTCCATTTTCAAATTTTGTTACTTATTTACTTGTATCTTACTTCATTTTTTACACACACTTACTTACACTTTCATTTCTCCAAGCTTTTCTCTCTAGTTTGTAAGTAAACAAACTTTATTTTCTTCTTCTTTTTCTCTTAAAAATCGAAATCTTCATCATCATTTACTTGTTCTTTGTTTGTTGTTTACTTACTTGTTGTTTGTTGTTGTTAAAGATCAAGTTACCTAGCTTGTATCTTCATGTAATCTTGGTTAATTCCATCTTAGTTTGATGAAGAACCAAGAACAAGAATCTAAACTTGCTAGTTTATGGTTCTACACTTAAATGTTATAAGATTTAAAGTTCAAGTTTCATAATCATACTTGTGTTCATGTTTTGTAGACTTAAATCCTAAGATCCAAACTTGGATTTGAATCTTCTTAAGTATGAAACAAACATGAACATAATATTTGTAACTTTATTTTATTTCTTTCTTTTGTAAGTACTTTAAAGTTGTGATGTTGTTAATTTGGTCAAGTATTACTAGTTAATCTTGATCTCATATTTCTTGAAACTAAAGTTAACTTTATAAGTTCAATAACATGGAAGTATAACTTTCTAGTTATAACTTCAAACACTTATGTTGGATCTAAGTTTATATAGCTTATGGTCTTCTAATTTTGTTGTAAATAAGAGCTTACAAGCTTACATACATTTTACAAAATGAAAATCTAAGTTTCATAACTTATGGTTTCATTAAAGTGAAGATCCACGTTCTATAACTTAGGATCTAACTTAAGGACACTAGATCTAGACTTTCTAGTCTAGGATCTTCAAGATCTAGCTAAGATCTAAGTTTTGCAACTTAAGATCTTGATTATTTAGTTTACTTTCAAGTTTGTAGCTTAGTATTACTATTAGAACTCTTGTATGTGTCGGATCTAAGATCTTGATGTAACTTTGGTTCATCAAACTACTAACAACCCTTAATTGAGTTGTGACGACCCGGGAATTTCCGACTAAATTTAAACTTAATCTTTATTTGATTTCGATACGATAAGCAAAGTATGTAATGTTGAGTCTAAAAATTTTTGAAACAATGTTCATATATGCATTTGACCTTTGACTATTCTCGACGATTCACGAACAAATATTGTAAATAAATATGTATATATATATATATATATATATATATATATATATATATATAGGTAAATATAAATAATAGTATATATATAATAATTTGAGATGATAAGATACGATTTAATCATTTGAATTGAATACGTAAATAATATACAAAGTAATAAAGTGATTATTGAAATGTCCCGTTCTTATTGATTAAAAACGTTCCATATTAATTGATTTCGTTGCGAGGTTTTGACCTCTATATGAGACGTTTTCCAAAGACTGCATTCATTTTTAAAACAAACCATAACCTTTATTTCATAAATAAAGGTTTAAAAAGCTTTACGTAGATTATCAAATAATGATAATCTAAAATATCCTGTTTACACACGACCATTACATAATGGTTTACAATACAAATATGTTACAACAAAAATAAGTTTCTTGAATGCAGTTTTTACACAATATCATACAAGCATGGACTCCAAATCTTGTCCTTATTTTAGTATGCAACAGCGGAAGCTCTTAATATTCACCTGAGAATAAACATGCTTTAAACGTCAACAAAAATGTTGGTGAGTTATAGGTTTAACCTATATATATCAAATCGTAACAATAGACCACAAGATTTCATATTTCAATACACATCCCATACATAGAGATAAAAATCATTCATATGGTGAACACCTGGTAACCGACAATAACAAGATGCATATATAAGAATATCCCCATCATTCCGGGACACCCTTCGGATATGATATAAATTTCGAAGTACTAAAGCATCCGGTACTTTGGATGGGGTTTGTTAGGCCCAATAGATCTATCTTTAGGATTCGCGTCAATTAGGGTGTCTGTTCCCTAATTCTTAGATTACCAGACTTAATAAAAAGGGGCATATTCGATTTCGATAATTCAACCATAGAATGTAGTTTCACGTACTTGTGTCTATTTTGTAAATCATTTATAAAACCTGCATGTATTCTCATCCCAAAAATATTAGATTTTAAAAGTGGGACTATAACTCACTTTCACAGATTTTTACTTCGTCGGGAAGTAAGACTTGGCCACTGTTGATTCACGAACCTATAACAATATATACATATATATCAAAGTATGTTCAAAATATATTTACAACACTTTTAATATATTTTGATGTTTTAAGTTTATTAAGTCAGCTGTCCTCGTTAGTAACCTACAACTAGTTGTCCACAGTTAGATGTACAGAAATAAATCGACAAATATTATCTTGAATCAATCCACGACCCAGTGTATACGTATCTCAGTATTGATCACAACTCAAACTATATATATTTTGGAATCAACCTCAACCCTGTATAGCTAACTCCAACATTCACATATAGAGTGTCTATGGTTGTTCCGAAATATATATAGATGTGTCGACATGATAGGTCGAAACATTGTATACGTGTCTATGGTATCTCAAGATTACATAATATACAATACAAGTTGATTAAGTTATGGTTGGAATAGATTTGTTACCAATTTTCACGTAGCTAAAATGAGAAAAATTATCCAATCTTGTTTTACCCATAACTTCTTCATTTTAAATCTGTTTTGAGTGAATCAAATTGCTATGGTTTCATATTGAACTCTATTTTATGAATCTAAACAGAAAAAGTATAGGTTTATAGTCGGAAAAATAAGTTACAAGTCGTTTTTGTAAAGGTAGTCATTTCAGTCGAAAGAACGACGTCTAGATGACCATTTTAGAAAACATACTTCCACTTTGAGTTTAACCATAATTTTTGGATATAGTTTCATGTTCATAATAAAAATCATTTTCTCAGAATAACAACTTTTAAATCAAAGTTTATCATAATTTTTAATTAACTAACCCAAAACAGCCCGCGGTGTTACTACGACGGCGTAAATCCGGTTTTACGGTGTTTTTCGTGTTTCCAGGTTTTAAATCATTAAGTTAGCATATCATATAGATATAGAACATGTGTTTAGTTGATTTTAAAAGTCAAGTTAGAAGGATTAACTTTTGTTTGCGAACAAGTTTAGAATTAACTAAACTATGTTCTAGTTATTACAAGTTTAAACCTTCGAATAAGATAGCTTTATATGTATGAATCGAATGATGTTATGAACATCATTACTACCTTAATTTCCTTGGATAAACCTACTGGAAAAGAGAAAAATGGATCTAGCTTCAATGGATCCTTGGATGGCTCGAAGTTCTTGAAGCAGAATCATGACACGAAAACAAGTTCAAGTAAGATCATCACTTGAAATAAGATTGTTATAGTTATAGAAATTGAACCAAAGTTTGAATATGATTATTACCTTGTATTAGAATGATAACCTACTGTAAGAAACAAAGATTTCTTGAGGTTGGATGATCACCTTACAAGATTGGAAGTGAGCTAGCAAACTTGAAAGTATTCTTGATTTTATGAAACTAGAACTTTTGGAATTTATGAAGAACACTTAGAACTTGAAGATAGAACTTGAGAGAGATCAATTAGATGAATAAAATTGAAGAATGAAAGTGTTTGTAGGTGTTTTTGGTCGTTGGTGTATGGATTAGATATAAAGGATATGTAATTTTGTTTTCATGTAAATAAGTCATGAATGATTACTCATATTTTTGTAATTTTATGAGATATTTCATGCTAGTTGCCAAATGATGGTTCCCACATGTGTTAGGTGACTCACATGGGCTGCTAAGAGCTGATCATTGGAGTGTATATACCAATAGTACATACATCTAAAAGCTGTGTATTGTACGAGTACGAATACGGGTGCATACGAGTAGAATTATTGATGAAACTGAACGAGGATGTAATTGTAAGCATTTTTGTTAAGTAGAAGTATTTTGATAAGTGTATTGAAGTCTTTCAAAAGTGTATAAATACATATTAAAACACTACATGTATATACATTTTAACTGAGTCGTTAAGTCATCGTTAGTCGTTACATGTAAGTGTTGTTTTGAAACCTTTAGGTTAACGATCTTGTTAAATGTTGTTAACCCAATGTTTATAATATCAAATGAGATTTTAAATTATTATATTATCATGATATTATCATGTATGAATATCTCTTAATATGATATATATACATTAAATGTCTTTATAACGATAATCGTTACATATATGTCTCGTTTAAAAATCATTAAGTTAGTAGTCTTGTTTTTACATATGTAGTTCATTGTTAATATACTTTATGATATGTTTTCTTATCATAGTATCATGTTAACTATATATATATATCCATATATATGTCATCATATAGTTTTTACAAGTTTTAACGTTCGTGAATCACCGATCAACTTGGGTGGTCAATTGTCTATATGAAACATATTTCAATTAATCAAGTCTTAACAAGTTTGATTGCTTAACATGTTGGAAACATTTAATCATGTAAATATCAATCTCAATTAATATATATAAACATGGAAAAGTTCGGGTCACTACAGTACCTACCCGTTAAATAAATTTCGTCCCGAAATTTTAAGCTGTTGAAGGTGTTGACGAATCTTCTGGAAATAGATGCGGGTATTTCTTCTTCATCTGATCTTCACGCTCCCAGGTGAACTCGGGTCCTCTACGAGCATTCCATCGAACCTTAACAATTGGTATCTTGTTTTGCTTAAGTCTTTTAACCTCACGATCCATTATTTCGACGGGTTCTTCGATGAATTGAAGTTTTTCGTTGATTTGGATTTCATCTAACGGAATAGTGAGATCTTCTTTAGCAAAACATTTCTTTAAATTCGAGACGTGGAAAGTGTTATGTACAGCCGCGAGTTGTTGAGGTAACTCTAGTCGGTAAGCTACTGGTCCGACACGATCAATAATCTTGAATGGTCCAATATACCTTGGATTTAATTTCCCTCGTTTACCAAATCGAACAACGCCTTTCCAAGGTGCAACTTTAAGCATCACCATCTCTCCAATTTCAAATTCTATATCTTTTCTTTTAATGTCAGCGTAGCTCTTTTGTCGACTTTGGGCGGTTTTCAACCGTTGTTGAATTTGGATGATCTTCTCGGTAGTTTCTTGTATAATCTCCGGACCCGTAATCTGTCTATCCCCCACTTCACTCCAACAAATCGGAGACCTGCACTTTCTACCATAAAGTGCTTCAAACGGCGCCATCTCAATGCTTGAATGGTAGCTGTTGTTGTAGGAAAATTCTGCTAACGGTAGATGTCGATCCCAACTGTTTCCGAAATCAATAACACATGCTCGTAGCATGTCTTCAAGCGTTTGTATCGTCCTTTCGCTCTGCCCATCAGTTTGTGGATGATAGGCAGTACTCATGTCTAGACGAGTTCCTAATGCTTGCTGTAATGTCTGCCAGAATCTTGAAATAAATCTGCCATCCCTATCAGAGATAATAGAGATTGGTATTCCATGTCTGGAGACGACTTCCTTCAAATACAGTCGTGCTAACTTCTCCATCTTGTCATCTTCTCTTATTGGTAGGAAGTGTGCTGATTTGGTGAGACGATCAACTATTACCCAAATAGTATCAAAACCACTTGCAGTCCTTGGCAATTTAGTGATGAAATCCATGGTAATGTTTTCCCATTTCCATTCCGGGATTTCGGGTTGTTGAAGTAGACCTGATGGTTTCTGGTGCTCAGCTTTGACCTTAGAACACGTCAAACATTCTCCTACGTATTTAGCAACATCGGCTTTCATACCCGGCCACCAAAAATGTTTCTTGAGATCCTTGTACATCTTCCCCGTTCCAGGATGTATTGAGTATCTGGTTTTATGAGCTTCTCTAAGTACCATTTCTCTCATATCTCCAAATTTTGGTACCCAAATCCTTTCAGCCCTATACCGGGTTCCGTCTTCCCGAATATTAAGATGCTTCTCCGATCCTTTGGGTATTTCATCCTTTAAATTTCCCTCTTTTAAAACTCCTTGTTGCGCCTCCTTTATTTGAGTAGTAATGTTATTATGAATCATTATATTCATAGATTTTACTCGAATGGGTTCTCTGTCCTTCCTGCTCAAGGCATCGGCTACCACATTTGCCTTCCCCGGGTGGTAACGAATCTCAAAGTCGTAATCATTCAATAATTCAATCCACCTACGCTGCCTCATATTCAGTTGTTTCTGATTAAATATGTGTTGAAGACTTTTGTGGTCGGTATATATAATACTTTTGACCCCATATAAGTAGTGCCTCCAAGTCTTTAATGCAAAAACAACTGCGCCTAATTCCAAATCATGCGTCGTATAATTTTGTTCGTGAATCTTCAATTGTCTAGACGCATAAGCAATCACCTTCGTTCGTTGCATTAATACACAACCGAGACCTTGCTTTGATGCATCACAATAAATCACAAAATCATCATTCCCTTCAGGCAATGACAATATAGGTGCCGTAGTTAGCTTTTTCTTCAATAACTGAAACGCTTTCTCTTGTTCATCATTCCATTCAAATTTCTTCCCTTTATGCGTTAATGCAGTCAAGGGTTTTGCTATTCTGGAAAAGTCTTGGATGAACCTTCTGTAGTAACCAGCTAGTCCTAAAAACTGGCGTATGTGTTTCGGAGTTTTTGGGGTTTCCCACTTTTCAACAGTTTCTATCTTTGCCGGATCCACCTTAATACCTTCTTTGTTCACTATGTGACCGAGGAATTGAACTTCTTCCAACCAAAATGCACACTTTGAAAACTTAGCGTACAATTCTTCCTTCCTCAATACTTCTAACACCTTTCTCAAATGTTCACCGTGTTCTTGGTCATTCTTTGAGTAAATAAGTATGTCATCAATGAAAACAATGACAAACTTGTCAAGGTATGGTCCACACACTCGGTTCATAAGGTCCATGAACACAGCTGGTGCATTAGTTAAACCAAACGGCATGACCATAAACTCGTAATGACCGTAACGTGTTCTGAAAGCAGTCTTTGGAATATCATCTTCTTTCACCCGCATTTGATGATACCCGGAACGTAAGTCAATCTTTGAATAAACAGACGAGCCTTGTAGTTGATCAAATAAGTCGTCGATTCTCGGTAGTGGGTAGCGGTTCTTGATGGTAAGTTTGTTCAACTCTCGGTAGTCGATACACAACCTGAATGTACCATCTTTCTTCTTGACAAACAAAACAGGAGCTCCCCACGGTGATGTGCTTGGTCGAATGAAACCACGCTCTAAAAGTTCTTGTAATTGGCTTTGCAGTTCCTTCATCTCGCTGGGTGCGAGTCTGTAAGGAGTACGAGCTATTGGTGCAGCTCCTGGTACAAGATCTATTTGAAATTCAACGGATCGATGTGGGGGTAATCCCGGTAATTCTTTCGGAAATACATCGGGAAATTCTTTTGCAATGGGAACATCATTGATGCTCTTTTCTTCAGTTTGTACTTTCTCGACGTGTGCTAGAACAGCATAGCAACCTTTTCTTATTAGTTTTTGTGCCTTCAAATTACTAATAAGATGTAGCTTCGTGTTGCCCTTTTCTCCGTACACCATTAAGGGTTTTCCTTTTTCTCGTATAATGCGAATTGCATTTTTGTAACAAACGATCTCCGCTTTCACTTCTTTCAACCAGTCCATACCGATTATCACATCAAAACTCCCTAACTCTACTGGTATCAAATCAATCTTAAATGTTTCGCTAACCAGTTTAATTTCTCGATTTCGACATATATTATCTGCTGAAATTAATTTACCATTTGCTAATTCGAGTAAAAATTTACTATCCAAAGGCGTCAATGGACAACTTAATTTAGCACAAAAATCTCTACTCATATAGCTTCTATCCGCACCCGAATCAAATAAAACGTAAGCAGATTTATTGTCAATAAGAAACGTACCCGTAACAAGCTCCGGGTCTTCCTGTGCCTCTACCGCATTAATATTGAAAACTCTTCCACGGCCTTGTCCATTCGTGTTCTCCTGGTTCGGGCAATTTCTAATAATGTGGCCTGGTTTTCCACATTTATAACAAACTACATTGGCATAACTTGCTCCGACACTACTTGCTCCGCCATTACTCGTTCCGACACCATTTGTTCCTTTCGTTCTATTAACCCCTGGTCCGTAGACCTCACACTTCGCCGCGCTATGACCATTTCTTTTACACTTGTTGCAAAATTTGGTGCAGAACCCCGAGTGATTCTTTTCACACCTTTGGCATAGCTGCTTCTGATTGTTGTTGTTGTTGCGGTTATTATTGTTGTTGGGATGATTGTTGTAGTTGTTGTTGTTGTTGTTGTTGTTGTTGTTGTTGTTGTTGTTGTTGGGCCGTTTGTTGTAGTTGCGATTGATGTTGCGATTGTTGGGATAATTGTTGCGATTATTGTTGTAATTGCTGTTGTTGTTGTATTGGTGATTCTTATCACCATTTTCCTCCCACTTTCTTTTGACTTGCTTCACATTGGCCTCTTCAGCAGTCTGTTCTTTAATTCTTTCATCAATCTGGTTCACTAGTTTGTGAGCCATTCTACATGCCTGTTGTATGGAGGCGGGCTCGTGTGAACTTATATCTTCTTGGATTCTTTCCGGTAATCCTTTCACAAACGCGTCGATCTTCTCTTCCTCATCTTCGAATGCTCCCGGACACAATAGGCACAATTCTGTGAATCGTCTTTCGTACGTGGTAATATCAAATCCTTGGGTTCGTAACCCTCTAAGTTCTGTCTTGAGCTTATTGACCTCGGTTCTGGGACGGTACTTCTCGTTCATCAAGTGCTTGAATGCTGACCACGGTAGTGCGTACGCATCATCTTGTCCCACTTGCTCTAGATAGGTATTCCACCATGTTAACGCAGAACCTGTGAAGGTATGCGTAGCGTACTTCACTTTGTCCTCTTCAGTACACTTACTTATGGCAAACACCGATTCAACCTTCTCGGTCCACCGTTTCAATTCGATCGGTCCTTCGGTTCCATCAAATTCCAAAGGTTTGCAGGCAGTGAATTCTTTGTAGGTGCATCCTACACGATTTCCTGTACTGCTAGATCCAAGGTTATTGTTGGTATGTAGCGCAGCCTGTACTGCGGCTATGTTTGAAGCTAGAAAAGTACGGAATTCCTCTTCATTCATATTCACGGTGTGTCGAGTAGTCGGTGCCATTTCCTTCAAAATAGTTAAATGGAACAAGTTAATCATACAGAATATTAAGAGTAGTTAATAGTATTTCGTAGCATAATATGAACTCATTTATAAAAGCTTTTTCTTCATATTAGCATTTTATAAGTTTAAATTCGGGTAGTACCTACCCGTTAAGTTCATACTTAGTAGCTAATATACAATTCAACTACTACAATTCTATATGAAAAACTGATTGTAATAATATTTCGCGTTCAAACTTTTATACAATATTTTACAAACTTACAATACCGCTTATTTTACATAAAGCATGAAATATAGCACACAATAACTTTGATACAAGATAGTTGTGAAGACAATTCTAGCTAGTACACAAGTCGTTCGGCAAAGGCAATAAAGACACGTAATTCATACGTCCAGAAACAAGTCATGCATTCTGGTTTTACTAGGACTACTTCCCATCCTTGGTCTTGTGCAACATAACCGTTATGGCCGTTGATAAGACAGCGTGTTGTAACGTCATCAAAGGGACGAGGGTTACGTAATGTCCAACAGTCCCGTAATAATCTAAAAACCTCATTTCTTACCCCAATTACCGACTCCGTCACTTGTGGAAACGTTTTGTTTAATAGTTGTAGCCCGATGTTCTTGTTCTCACTTTGGTGAGAAGCGAACATTACTAATCCGTAAGCATAACATGCTTCTTTATGTTGCATGTTAGAAGCTTTTTCTAAATCACGAAGTCCAATATTCGGATATATTGAGTCAAAATAATTTCTTAACCCGTTGCGTAAAATAGCATTTGGGTTCCCCGCAATATATGCGTCAAAGTAAACACATCGTAACTTATGGGTTTCCCAATGTGATATCCCCCATCTTTCAAACGAAAGTCTCTTATAAACCAAGACATTCTTGGAACGTTCTTCGAATGTCTTACAAACTGATCTCGCCTTAAATAGTTGTGCCGAAGAATTCTGGCCGACTCTAGACAAGATTTCATCAATCATGTCTCCGGGTAGGTCTCTTAAAATATTGGGTTGTCTATCCATTTTGTGTTTTTAAACTGTAAAATAGACAAGAGTTAGTTTCATAAAAAAATACTTATTAATACAAGCAATTTTTACATATATCATAAAGCATAAGAACACTATATTACATATATTACACCACACGAATACAACTATCTTATTCCGACTCGCTCGTTTCTTCTTCTTCGATTTTGGTTCGTTTTGCCAAGTTTCTAGGGATATATGATGTTCCCCTAATACGAGCCGTCGTTGTCCACATTGGTTTAGAAAAGCCTGGTGGTTTAGAGGTTCCCGGGTCATTGTTACAACTTAAGGACTTCGGGGGTTGACGATACATATAAAGTTCATCGGGGTTGGAATTAGATTTCTCTATTTTTATGCCCTTTCCCTTATTATTTTCTTTTGCCTTTTTAAATTCAGTTGGGGTAATTTCTATAACATCATCAGAATTCTCGTCGGAATCCGATTCATCGGAGAATTGGTAATCCTCCCAATATTTTGCTTCCTTGGCGGAAACACCATTGACCATAATTAACTTTGGTCGGTTGGTTGAGGATTTTCTTTTACTTAACCGTTTTATTATTTCCCCCACCGGTTCTATTTCTTCATCCGGTTCCGATTCTTCTTCCGGTTCCGATTCTTCTTCCAGTTCCGACTCTTCTTCCGGTTCCTCTTCGGGAACTTGTGAATCAGTCCACAAATCATTCCAATTTACATTTGACTCTTCATTATTATTAGGTGAGTCAATGGGACTTGTTCTAGAGGTAGACATCTATCACATAATATCAAACACGTTAAGAGATTAATATATCACATAATATTCATATGTTAAAATTATATAGTTTCCAACAAAAATGTTAAGCAATCATTTTTAAAGAAAACACGGTCGAAGTCCAGACTCACTAATGCATCCTAACAAACTCGATAAGACACACTAATGCAAATTTTCTGGTTCTCTAAGACCAACGCTCGGATACCAACTGAAATGTCCCGTTCTTATTGATTAAAAACGTTCCATATTAATTGATTTCGTTGCGAGGTTTTGACCTCTATATGAGACGTTTTCCAAAGACTGCATTCATTTTTAAAACAAACCATAACCTTTATTTCATAAATAAAGGTTTAAAAAGCTTTACGTAGATTATCAAATAATGATAATCTAAAATATCCTGTTTACACACGACCATTACATAATGGTTTACAATACAAATATGTTACAACAAAAATAAGTTTCTTGAATGCAGTTTTTACACAATATCATACAAGCATGGACTCCAAATCTTGTCCTTATTTTAGTATGCAACAGCGGAAGCTCTTAATATTCACCTGAGAATAAACATGCTTTAAACGTCAACAAAAATGTTGGTGAGTTATAGGTTTAACCTATATATATCAAATCGTAACAATAGACCACAAGATTTCATATTTCAATACACATCCCATACATAGAGATAAAAATCATTCATATGGTGAACACCTGGTAACCGACAATAACAAGATGCATATATAAGAATATCCCCATCATTCCGGGACACCCTTCGGATATGATATAAATTTCGAAGTACTAAAGCATCCGGTACTTTGGATGGGGTTTGTTAGGCCCAATAGATCTATCTTTAGGATTCGCGTCAATTAGGGTGTCTGTTCCCTAATTCTTAGATTACCAGACTTAATAAAAAGGGGCATATTCGATTTCGATAATTCAACCATAGAATGTAGTTTCACGTACTTGTGTCTATTTTGTAAATCATTTATAAAACCTGCATGTATTCTCATCCCAAAAATATTAGATTTTAAAAGTGGGACTATAACTCACTTTCACAGATTTTTACTTCGTCGGGAAGTAAGACTTGGCCACTGTTGATTCACGAACCTATAACAATATATACATATATATCAAAGTATGTTCAAAATATATTTACAACACTTTTAATATATTTTGATGTTTTAAGTTTATTAAGTCAGCTGTCCTCGTTAGTAACCTACAACTAGTTGTCCACAGTTAGATGTACAGAAATAAATCGACAAATATTATCTTGAATCAATCCACGACCCAGTGTATACGTATCTCAGTATTGATCACAACTCAAACTATATATATTTTGGAATCAACCTCAACCCTGTATAGCTAACTCCAACATTCACATATAGAGTGTCTATGGTTGTTCCGAAATATATATAGATGTGTCGACATGATAGGTCGAAACATTGTATACGTGTCTATGGTATCTCAAGATTACATAATATACAATACAAGTTGATTAAGTTATGGTTGGAATAGATTTGTTACCAATTTTCACGTAGCTAAAATGAGAAAAATTATCCAATCTTGTTTTACCCATAACTTCTTCATTTTAAATCTGTTTTGAGTGAATCAAATTGCTATGGTTTCATATTGAACTCTATTTTATGAATCTAAACAGAAAAAGTATAGGTTTATAGTCGGAAAAATAAGTTACAAGTCGTTTTTGTAAAGGTAGTCATTTCAGTCGAAAGAACGACGTCTAGATGACCATTTTAGAAAACATACTTCCACTTTGAGTTTAACCATAATTTTTGGATATAGTTTCATGTTCATAATAAAAATCATTTTCTCAGAATAACAACTTTTAAATCAAAGTTTATCATAATTTTTAATTAACTAACCCAAAACAGCCCGCGGTGTTACTACGACGGCGTAAATCCGGTTTTACGGTGTTTTTCGTGTTTCCAGGTTTTAAATCATTAAGTTAGCATATCATATAGATATAGAACATGTGTTTAGTTGATTTTAAAAGTCAAGTTAGAAGGATTAACTTTTGTTTGCGAACAAGTTTAGAATTAACTGAACTATGTTCTAGTTATTACAAGTTTAAACCTTCGAATAAGATAGCTTTATATGTATGAATCGAATGATGTTATGAACATCATTACTACCTTAATTTCCTTGGATAAACCTACTGGAAAAGAGAAAAATGGATCTAGCTTCAATGGATCCTTGGATGGCTCGAAGTTCTTGAAGCAGAATCATGACACGAAAACAAGTTCAAGTAAGATCATCACTTGAAATAAGATTGTTATAGTTATAGAAATTGAACCAAAGTTTGAATATGATTATTACCTTGTATTGGAATGATAACCTACTGTAAGAAACAAAGATTTCTTGAGGTTGGATGATCACCTTACAAGATTGGAAGTGAGCTAGCAAACTTGAAAGTATTCTTGATTTTATGAAACTAGAACTTTTGGAATTTATGAAGAACACTTAGAACTTGAAGATAGAACTTGAGAGAGATCAATTAGATGAAGAAAATTGAAGAATGAAAGTGTTTGTAGGTGTTTTTGGTCGTTGGTGTATGGATTAGATATAAAGGATATGTAATTTTGTTTTCATGTAAATAAGTCATGAATGATTACTCATATTTTTGTAATTTTATGAGATATTTCATGCTAGTTGCCAAATGATGGTTCCCACATGTGTTAGGTGACTCACATGGGCTGCTAAGAGCTGATCATTGGAGTGTATATACCAATAGTACATACATCTAAAAGCTGTGTATTGTACGAGTACGAATACGGGTGCATACGAGTAGAATTATTGATGAAACTGAACGAGGATGTAATTGTAAGCATTTTTGTTAAGTAGAAGTATTTTGATAAGTGTATTGAAGTCTTTCAAAAGTGTATAAATACATATTAAAACACTACATGTATATACATTTTAACTGAGTCGTTAAGTCATCGTTAGTCGTTACATGTAAGTGTTGTTTTGAAACCTTTAGGTTAACGATCTTGTTAAATGTTGTTAACCCAATGTTTATAATATCAAATGAGATTTTAAATTATTATATTATCATGATATTATCATGTATGAATATCTCTTAATATGATATATATACATTAAATGTCTTTATAACGATAATCGTTACATATATGTCTCGTTTAAAAATCATTAAGTTAGTAGTCTTGTTTTTACATATGTAGTTCATTGTTAATATACTTTATGATATGTTTTCTTATCATAGTATCATGTTAACTATATATATATATCCATATATATGTCATCATATAGTTTTTACAAGTTTTAACGTTCGTGAATCACCGATCAACTTGGGTGGTCAATTGTCTATATGAAACATATTTCAATTAATCAAGTCTTAACAAGTTTGATTGCTTAACATGTTGGAAACATTTAATCATGTAAATATCAATCTCAATTAATATATATAAACATGGAAAAGTTCGGGTCACTACAATTATTAAAATAAAACTATATATAAGTGTACATAATTATTATGATATGTATATTGGAAAATAAATAAAAAGTTTGACCATTATATGTCATATAATTAGTAAAATATATATAATTAATAATATATAATAATAGTATGTTAAATGCAGATTTAAAATATAATATTATAGTAATATTATTAGTACATCAATTATTACTATTAATATTAATATCATTAATATTACCATTGTTATTAGTATTAGTATAGTTATATTTATTGGAAAATAATACAAACTATTATCATTTGATTATTATTAGTATCATTATTATTTATTAATATATAATTATTATTAGTATTTTTCAATAATAATAATAATATTATTATTATTATTATTATTATTAGTTAGAATATCTATTAATAATATCATTTATTTAAAAAAAAAAAAAGAATATGAGTTTGTTATCTGTCAACTTACTGCCTTTTTTTTTGTTTTCTTCTAAATGGAATTGTCGATCTCAATTATATGATGTTAATTGTCTGTTGCAAAATCACTAGTGGATATCTGCTACATTTTTTTTTATTTTATTACTTCTCTGTTCTTTGATAAAGAACTATGCCGACACCAATTCAGTGTATACATCGATCAATACAAGTTGTCAAGATATTCATTCACCCTTTCTTCATCACTTATCAACGGTACACTACAATTATTTACTGCAAAAATTATCAAATTAAACAGAAAACTCATATAACCCGTCGTATACCTCTGTTTGTGTACTTAAATTCAAAAAGCTCAAATTTGAATGAAATTTCAAAATGTAATAATGCAAACTTGTTTGAAATCCTTCACTTAATCTATCTGGAAAATCTCAGGTATCAATTTTATCTATCGTGTACAAATTTTCGAGTCAAAGATAAATTCTAAAAATTCAACATATTTGTTCAACAAGAAATTCGAACTTGTCGTGATATTTTGGATTAAATTAATGTTACAGAAAGTTTATAGAAGGAATTTAGAACAAATTTCATATTATAACTTTTGTCAAAAAACGTCTAAAATTCATAATCAAGGTTTGGGTGTTCTTCGTGTTATTCAACTGCAGTTACTTAAAATTTTCTGTTTTAATTAATTCAAAAACAATATAGGTCGATTTTGTGTTGTTTGATAAGCCTAAAACTAATTGAGTGACTCGTTGGTGGTTGTGATTTGATCCTTGTTCAAGTTGTTCAAATTGGATTGATGAGGAAGATGGAGGAAAACAGAAAACATTTTAAATGAAATTAAATTCCGTAATATAACAGAAAGATAGATTCGGCTGGATGGTTAAGTGTTGGTGTCGGGTTTCGAGAGGTCTCGGGTTCGATTCCTACTTGGTGCATTTCTTTTTAAAATGAACTCCTAAGGTAGCTTTACATATTAAAACTCATTATTTTTATTATCATTATTATTGTTAATGTTATTATTATTATTATTATTATTTTTATTATTATTATTATTATTATCATTGTTATTATAAATTATTATTGTTATTGTTATTATTATTAGTATTATTATTATTATTAGAATTATTAAGTATTGGATAATATTATTATTAAGATCATCATTATTATTATAATTATCGATAATGTTATTATTAGTAATATAACTATTATTATTATTATTATTATTATTATTATTATTATTATTATTATTATTATTATTACTATTAAAATTATTATTATTAGTATTAGTATTAGTATTAAAATGTTCGATAAAATTATTGTTATTATTATTACTAACTTTAGTATTGGAATTAACATTATTATTTTCATTAATACTAGTATTAATATCATTGTTATGTTTATTAAGATTATTATGATTAATACTAGCATAAGTATTATTATTAACAATATCACTATCATTATTAATATGATCATTATTAAAGTTATTATTACTATCACTAGTAAAACGATAATATCAAAACTATCATTTTTAACAAATAAATATTTTGTACATAAAAACACCCTTATTATATATATATATATATATATATATATATATATATATATATATATATATATATATATATATATATATATATATATATTATAATTATATTGATAATCCATATAACTATATGAAAAACATATTATCATTATATATGGTTACATATAGCAAATTAGGTATTTTTAATATAATACTAAATATATATAGATACCAATATAACTATAATGATCATTTTTGATATATATACAAAAAAACATATATAACACATAATTTCAGATATAATATAAATATATGATTTTAAATGAAATTTAGTATAAATTTTATATAACTACACTTACATAAATAACATATATTAACAAATGAAATTATGTGATTTCCAGTATACATTTTAATATATAAATGAATGATATAGGTTCGTGAATCGAAGGCCAACCCTGCATTGTTCAATGTCGTCATATGTATTTTTACTACAAAATAAAGTATTGTGAGTTTCATTTGCCTTTTTACCCTTTATATTTTTGGGCTGAGAATACATGGGCAATTTTTATAAATGATTTACAAAATAGACACAAGTACGTGAAATTACATTCTATGGTTGAATTATTGAAATCGAATATGCCCCTTTTTATTAAGTCTGGTAATCTAAGAATTAGGGAACAGACACCCTAATTGACGCGAATCCTAAAGATAGATCTATTGGGCCTAACGAACTCCATCCAAAGTACCGGATGCTTTAGTACTTCGAATTATTTTATATCATGTCCGAAGGGTTTCCCGGAATGATAGGGGATATTCTTATATATGCATCTTGTTAATGTCGGTTACCAGGTGTTCAATCCATATGAATGATATTTTTGTCTCTATGCATGGGACGTATATTTGTGAGAAATGAAAATCTTGTGGTCTATTAAAATGATGGGAATGATTATTTATGTTAAACTAATGAACTCACCAACCTTTTTGTTGACACTTTAAAGCATGTTTATTCTCAGGTACGAAAGAAATCTTCCGCTGTGCATTTGCTCATTTTAGGGATATTACTTGGAGTCATTAATGGTATATTTCAAAAGACGTTGCATTCGAGTCGTTGAGTTCATCAAGATTATTATTAAGTTAATTATAGTTAGATATATTATGAAATGGTATGCATGACGTCAACTTTCGTTGAAATGAAAGATTGTCTTTTCAAAAACGAATGCAATGTTTGTAAAATGTATCATATAGAGGTCAAGTACCTCGCGATGTAATCAACTGTTGTGAATCATTTATAATCGATATGGACTTCGTCCGGATGGATTAGGAAGGGTCGCTTCAGTTGGTATCAGAGCGGTGGTCTTAGCGAACCAGGTCTTGCATTAGTGAGTCTAACTGATAGTCGTTAGGATGCATTAGTGAGTCTGGACTTCGACCGTGTCTGCATGTCAAAAGTTTTGCTTATCGTTTTTGTCGAAAATCATCTGCTTATCATCCTTAGGAAATTACCTGCTCATTATTCTTAGTCTAGACACGTTTTACTGCATTGACTGCATGAATAGTGTATAGACAAAATTCATATCTTAGCGTATCTGTTACTGTAGACTTTATCTGACACGTTTCCTTAATTTCCTCCGTAATCTTCGGGATCTTCTGTACTATATAAGATATTCTATATAATTAGAATATTATCCGATAACCGAAAATCATTTCATATCGAAAATCCTCTAACTGATCATAAGAGATGGATCCTACACCTAGCTTGGATTCCATTAGTTCCGGAATCAATTTTGAGATGCGTATTGAAGTATACTCCGAAGTAAATGAACCCGAAGTGTCTCCACCGTTTAGCTATTTTTCTTTCTGGAGGAGATGGGGGTGGGTCCGAGACTTACTCACTCGATGGAAAAATGAAGAAGGCGAGCCCTACCGCGAACCAAACTTACCTCCTAACATCGGAGAAAACGATGTACTCACCGGTGAACCTATGCGCAACTGATAATGCTAAAAACGAACATATATTTAATAGCATTATCCCTCAAGAAAGACAAGCTTTTAGTTGCAACTGTTCTATTTACAAGTGATATTCGTTTAAATAATAAAAGGTGAAGACAAAAGACAGATTCGACGAATTGAAGACGCAAACGACCAAAAAGCTCAAAATTACAAAGTACAATCAAAGTGGTTCAAATTATTGATGAGAAACGTCTCGAAATTACAAGAGTACAAGACGCAAAACGCAAAGTACACGATATTAAATCATACGAAAGGACGTTAGAAAATCCGGAACCGGGACCAAAGTCAACTCTCAACGCTCGACGCGACGGACCAAAAATTACAAGTCAACTATGCATAAGAATAAAATATAATATATAATTAATTATATATATTATTATATAATATAATTTTACGCAGCCCACGTTTTGGATCTAATATGTGAGCTGGTTTCCAGACATCCGCACTCGCGGTACTTTTGTAAAGGAGACATCCGCACTCGCGAAGCTCTACAGTACAACGTGGGCCTATAAAAGCCATCGAATTCTGCACGAATTTTACACATTTTTTCTAATCTTTTTCTCTTCTCATTCATATGTAAATATATATATATTTATATTATAATTTTAATTTTAATTCTAATAATAAGGGTATGTTAGCGAATGTTGTAAGGGTGTAAGTCAAAATTCTGTCCGTGTAACGCTACGCTATTTTTAATCACTGTAAGTTATGGTTAAGGTTATTTTTATATTAATGTCTCGTAGCTAAGTTATTATTATGCTTATTTAAGCCGAAGTAATCGTGATGTTGGGCTAAATATTAAAATTGGGTAATTGGGCTTTGGACCATAATTGGGGTTTGGACAAAAGAATAACACTTGTGGAAATTAGATTATGAGCTATTAATGGGCTTTATATTAACTAAATGATACCTCGTTAATTTAATATATAGACTTATAATTTGACGTATTTATATATAACCATATACGCTTGACTGGGTACGGTGGGCGGGATATCTATAAATACTAATAATTGTTCATTTTACCGGACACGGAACTGGATTAATAGTTAATGGTCTAGTTGAAACAGGGGTGGATTACATTCAAGGGTAATTGGTGTAATTGTTAACAAAGTAATAAAACCTTGGATTAAACGCAGTCGATAACCTGGTGCATTCATTAAACAAAGTATTAAGACCTTGTTACAATTCGAATCCCCAATTAGTTGGAATATTTGACTTCGGGTATAAGGATAATTTAACGAAGACTCTCGCACTTTATATTTATGACTGATGGACTATTATGGACAAAACCGTATGGACATATCAAATAATCCAGGACAAAGGACAATTAAGCCATGGTACTAAACTAAAAACAACACGTCGAACATCATGATTACGTAAGTTTAAATAAGCATAATTCTTTTATTTCATATTTAATTGCACTTTTAATTATCGCACTTTTATTTATTGTCATTGTATTTAATTGCACTTTTAATTATCGTACTTTTTAATTATCGCAATTTTATTTTATCACACTTTTATTCATCGCAATTTAATTATCGTTATTTACTTTACGCTTTAAATTAAGTTATATTTATATTTAATATTTTACATTAGGTTTTAACTGCGACTAAAAGTTTTAAAATCGACAAAACGGTCATTAAACGGTAAAAATCCCCTTTTTATAATAATAATATTATTTATATATATTTATATTTTTATAAGTTAAAACTAATATATCGTTAAGCTTGTTTAAAAGTCTCCCTGTAGAACGAACCGGACTTACTAAAAACTATACTACTCTACGATTAGGTACACTGCCTATAGTGTTGTAGCAAGGTTTAGGTATATCCCACCTGTAAATAAATAATTAAAACTTGTGTAATTTGTAACGTATTTCGTATTAAAAATATATAGTATTTCGTACCCCACCTCGCACACATCAAATTTTTGGCACCGCTGCCGGGGATCATAAACGCCAAAAGCGCAACGCTATATATATATATAAAACAATTTATAAAAGTTTTTATTAAGTTCTTTTTATAAAAATATAAGTTTTAAAAAATTAATAAAAATATAAAAATACAAAAAGAAAGAAAAATACATTTATATTTTTAAGAGTTTATAATATTTATAAAGTGAATAAGTATTTTTATTTTAATTTTAAAATTAAATTTTTATTTAAGTTATATCTATATTTTTATATATATTGAAAAAAAATTATTATTAAAATTATAACTGAACCTGCATAGAAATCGACCTGATTCTCAGCTGAATTTGGACCCTCAGCACTCGCGGAGTATTTGAACTGGCTTTATCCGCACTCGCGGAGGTACTCTGACAGGTCAAGCCTGGTATGCATTTATTACGAAATTAGGGTTAATTTATTTATTATTAATATTAATTAGGGTTTGCTTAAATTAATAATTAGTTTTAGTTTTAATTAATTTGTATTTTTAAGTTTAATTAGTTTAATTAATTTATAAAACTTAATACTTTTATAAAATAAATAATATTTTTATAAAAATTGTACTTTTTACAACTTTAAGTATATTTTTATATTTTGTATCTTTTTATTCGTTTTAGCGTAATATTTTATTTTTCGCTCGTATTTAGTTCTAAGTTATAGTTTTTGCCATAGTTATTTTTATTTCTAGATTTTTAGGCTTTGCCGTAAAATCCCTTAAGTGCTTTTTCTTTAAACTAAGATTTAGGTGCTTTAGAATTTTGCGACGCCGTTTTTATATTTTAGTACCTTTTTAAGTTATTGCCGTTTTGGGATATAGTATTTCTCTAAGCTTTAATATTTTTAGACGCAACTTTTAATTCTTAGTTTTTAGTTCCTTTTTAAGTTTCGACGCGCTACTTTCTTTTTATTTTTCGACTTTTTATTTTTCGACATTTTTCGACGCCCAATCTTTTTCTTTCTTATTTTTCGACGCTCTAGTTTATAGGACAAAGAATATTTTTTTCTATTTCTTCTCTAAAATTTCAAAACGAAAAATTATTTTAAGTGGTTAAATTGATAGACATCCAGTTTCTGGTTCGTAGTAATAGTTGGATTTGTACGTGGACCGGGTTATTGGAGCCAAATAGTACTCAATTATATTGAGACCAAACGAATCCTGCCCCTCTGCTGCATCTTTTGGCTATTCGAAACGTGGGCAAAAGCAGAAAAGTCTATTAATTTGATAACTTATATAATTTTTCTTATTTTTAAAAACTAATAGGATATTCAGTGAATGCACCGAGCAAAACGTTCACCACCTTTTGTACGTTCACCACCTGTAACTCGATCAAGACATCTAGCAAATATTGTCGCCGTTGATTTTTCTTTAGAATGGTCATCCAGTCAACCAAGTACTCCAATTCAAATTTCCGATAATCCATTTTTTGAACCTGAACTCACAATTGAGAATCCGGAGAATATTCAGGGATAATTCATAGATCCTGAACCATTAATCTTTCCTCCAGAACCACCAATAATTCAAACAGAAATTGTCGAGGAACCAACCATTAAATCAGAATCCTCTAGTGATTCAGATTCAACAAATTCAATTATGGAGAATCTGGAACCTCTAAGTATGGAAGACCGAATGCGAGCTAAACGCACTGGCCAAGGTCACGCAATTACTCAACCTGACATTAATGCGCCAGATTATGAAATCAAAGGACAAATCCTACACATGGTGACAAATCAATGCCAATTTAGTGGTGCGCCGAAGGAAGATCTAAATGAACATTTTCGTACCTTTAATAAGATCTGAACACTATTTAAAATCCGAGAAGTGGAGGATGAACAGATATATCTCATGTTATTTCCCTGGACTTTAAAGGGAAAAGCCAAAGATTGGTTAGAATCGTTACCTGAAGGAGCGATTGATACATGGGACGTTTTAGTTGAAAAATTTCTTAAACAATTCTTTCCAGCATCTAAAGCCGTAAGACTTCAAGGAGAAATTGTTACGTTCACACAGAAGCCAAATGAAACTCTATATGAGGCGTGGACAAAATTTGGATAATTATTGAGAGGATGTCCGCAACATGGTTTAGACACTTGTCAAATAGTACAAATATTCTACCAAGGATGCGACATCACTACAAGGAAAGATATCGATATAGCAGCTGGTGGTTCCATTATGAAGAAAACAGCAACTGACGCTTACAAAATTATTGATAACACTGCTTCTCATTCACATGAGTGGCACCAAGAAAAAGATATCGTTAGATCATGTAAAGCAGCTAGAGCCGATTTTAGCCATGACTTAGATCCCATTTCCGCAAAGATAGATGCTGTCGAGAGACGAATGGAAAAGATGACTAAAGATATCCACTCAATACGAATTAGTTGTGAGCAGTGTGGAGGACCACATTTGACAAAATATTGTCTCAGTATTGAACTAACAATGGAACAAAGAAAGAATGTTTCATACATAAACCAAAGGCTTGGAAATAATTATCAGAATAATTATCAACCGCCATGACCAATCTACAATCAAAATCAGAATTATAACCGAAATGTTCCATACAACAACCAACAAGGTCCTAGCAATCAACAAGTATCCAATAATACTTACAATCAGCAAAGACCTACTTTTCAAAACAAACCACCACAAACCGATGATAAAAAGCCAAATTTAGAAGACATGATGTCGAAGATAGTTGAATCTCAAACTCAGTTTTTCACATCTCAGAAACAAACCAATGAACAAAATGCTCAAGCATTTAGAAATCAACAAGCTTCTATTCAAAATTTGGAACAAGAAGTGAGCAACCTAGCAAGGTTGATAGGTGAAAGAAAACCGGGAAGTTTACCAAGTGATACAAATGCTAACTCCCGGAATGAAACAGCTAAAGCCATTACCACGAGAAGTGGTATTACACTTAAACCACCTAAAATGCCTGTAATTTCTGATGAAGCTATTCCTACTCCACAAGAACCACAATCTGATCAAGATAAGGAAAAAGAACTGGTAGTTGAAAAGGTTAATGAAGATAACATAGTTAAGGCTAAACCTTATGTTAAACCATACCAACCACCACTTCCTTACCCGAGTAAATTGAGAAATGAGAGACTTGAAGCCGAGCAATCCAAATTCTTGGATATGTTTAAACAAATAAATGTCAATCTTCCTTTCATTGATGTGATTTCAGGAGTGCCTAGATATGCTAAATTTCTGAAAGATCTAATCACAAATAGAAAGAAAATGGAAGAACTCTCGGCCGTTACTATGAATGCTAATTGTTCAGCAGTGCTGTTGAATAAGATACCAGAAAAACTCTCTGATCCAGGAAGTTTCACAATTCAATGTTTTCTGGGTAGTCTTAGTTCAATAGAAGCATTGGCAGATTTAGGTGCTAGTATAAATTTAATACCGTATTCACTATACGCTAAACTAGACCTTGGAGAATTGAAACCAACACGAATAAGCATACAACTAGCCGATCGATCAGTAAAATATCCTAGAGGGATAATGGAAAACATGCTAGTTAAAGTTGGTACTTTAGTATTTCCAGTAGATTTTGTTATTCTGGACATGGAAGAAGATTCTCCAGTTCCTCTCATATTAGGAAGACAATTCTTAAACACGGCTAAAGCAATAATAGACTTGTTCGGTAAGAAACTGACCCTAAGTATAGAGGACGAGAGTGTTACCTTTTCAGTTGATAGAGCCATGCAACAACCGCAATCTGCAGATGATACATGTTATTATATTCAAACTATAGATTCACATGCAGAATTGTTAGAAGAATTTCCAGAATTACAAGGAACAGGAGAATGTTCTTTAGGAGAAGGTACTGAACCAATTGATGAAACTGAAATGTTAGCTACACTTATGACTAATGGATATGAACCAACAACAGAAGAAATTCAAATGCTAAAAGAAGAAGACAGATATCGATACAAATCATCGATAGAAGAACCACCGACATTAGAGTTAAAGCCACTTCCAAACCATTTGGAATATGCTTATTTACATGGTGAGTCTGAATTACCTGTAATAATATCGTCTTCTCTTACTGAAAATGAAAAATCTCAACTCATTTCTGTGCTAAAAGCTCATAAACCAGCCATTGCATGGAAAATTCATGATATTAAAGGAATAAGTCCTTCATATTGGACACATAAAATCCTTATGGAAGAAGGTCATAAAACATATGTGCAACGCCAACGAAGACTAAATCCTAATATGCAAGATGTTGTTAAGAAAAAAATTATTAAACTGCTTGATGTAGGTTTAATTTATCCAATTTCTGATAGTCCATGGGTAAGCCCAGTTCAATACGTACCTAAGAAGGGTGGCATGACTGTCATCACAAATGAGAAAAATGAGCTTATTCCTACTAGGACTGTAACAGGATGGCGTGTTTGTATTGATTATAGAAAATTAAATGACGCCACCAGAAAAGATCACTTTCCCTTACCTTTTATTGATCAAATGTTGGAAAGATTAGCCGGAAATAGTTACTATTGTTTTCTTGATGGTTTTTCCGGATATTTTCAAATTCCAATAGCACCCGAGGACCAAGAGAAAACCACATTTACGTGCCCTTATGGTACTTTTGCTTACAAACGCATGCCATTTGGACTTTGCAACGCCCCTGCAACCTTTCAAAGGTGCATGATGGCGATTTTTCACGACATGATAGAAGAATGCATGGAAATTTTCGTGGATGACTTTTTAGTCTTCGGTGATACATTTGAATCATGTCTAGTTAATCTTGAACGAATGCTTATTAGATGCGAACAATCGAATCTAGTACTTAATTGGGAGAAATACCATTTCATGGTTAAAGAAGACATCGTTCTTGGTCATAAAATTTCAAAGGAAGGAATTGAAGTGGATAGAGCTAAAGTAGATGTAATTGCTAAACTTCCACATCCCACCAATGTTAGAGGAGTTAGGAGTTTTCTAGGGCATGCCGGTTTTTACCGACGTTTCATAAAAGATTTTTCTAAAATTGCCACTCCTATGAATAAACTCCTAGAAAAGGATGCTCCATTCATCTTTTCGGATGAATGCATCAAATCTTTTAATATTCTTAAAGAAAAACTCACTAATGCGCCGATCATGATAACTCCAAATTAGAATCTACCATTCGAACTTATGTGCGATGCAAGTGATTTTGCAATGGGAGCCGTTTTAGGACAAAGGATTGAAAAACGATTTCAACCTATTTATTATGCTAGTAAGACGTTACAAGGAGCACAAACAAATTACACAACTACTGAAAAAGAACTCCTTGCTATTGTCTTTGCTTTTGACAAATTTCGTTCATATCTCGTTCTAGCAGAAACGGTGGTCTATACCGACCATTCTGCTCTTAGATACCTATTTTCAAAACAAGATGCTAAACCAAGATTAATCCGTTGGATCTTACTCTTACAAGAGTTCGATATTGAAATCCGAGATAAAAAGGGAGCAGAAAATCTCGCCGCTGATCATCTTTCTCGTCTTGAAAATCCCGAATTAGAAGTTCTAAATGAATCGGCCATACAAGACAACTTTCCTGATGAATATCTATTGAAGATAGATTATAATGAAATTCCATGGTTTGCAGACTATGCAAACTATTTAGTATGTGGATTCCTTGAAAAAGGATTATCGTACCAAAAACGAAAGAAATTCTTTAGTGATATAAAACACTATTTCTGGGAAGATCCACATTTGTTTAAAAGTTGTCCCGATGGAATAATACGCCGATGTGTATTCGGGGATGAAGCTAATCAAATCTTAAACCATTGTCACACAGGACCAACAGGAGGGCATTATGGGCCTCAACTCACAGCAAGAAAAGTTTACGATGCTGGATTCTATTGGCCTACAATTTTCAAAGACGCACACCTTCTTTGCAAATCCTGTGATGCTTGTCAAAGGGCCGGAAAAATAAGTCAACGTGATGAAATGCCACAAAATGTCATTCAAGTATGTGAAGTATTTGACATTTGGGGTATTGACTTTATGGGTCCATTTCCAAAATCTTATAATAATCTCTACATTCTCGTTGCCATTGATTATGTATCAAAATGGGCGGAAGCACAAGCTCTCCCAACTAACAATGCACGAGTTGTAGTCAACTTTTTAAAACGTCTTTTTGCAAGGTTCGGAACACCGAAAGCTTTAATAAGTGATCGGGGTACTCATTTTTGTAACAATTAACTTGAGAAAGTTCTCAAAAGATATGGAGTAACTCATAAAATCTCCACTGCTTATCATCCACAAACAAGTGGACAAGTTGAAAATACCAACCGAGCTTTAAAACGTATTCTAGAGAAAACCGTAGGATCAAATCTGAAGGAATGGTCCACTAAATTGGAGGATGCACTATGGGCTTTTAGAACAGTCTACAAAATTGGAACCACACCTTTTAAACTCGTTTACGGAAAAGCATGTCATCTTCCAGTAGAAATTGAACACAAATCATTTTGGGCTTTGAAGACATGTAATCTTGATTTACATGAAGCCGGACGTCTACGGTTAAGTCAACTAAACGAATTAGAAGAATTGAGACATGAAGCATACGAAAATTCATTAATCTATAAAGAAAGAACGAAGAAATGGCATGATAAAAGAATCAGAAGTTCAAAAGAATTTAAAGAAGGAGACAGAGTTCTTCTTTTCAATTCACGATTCAAGCTATTTCCTGAAAAATTGAAATCAAGATGGTCTGGACCATTCATAGTCAAAAGAGTTTTTCCATACGGAACAATAGAGTTAATAAATTCAAATGGGATTGAATTTAAGGGTAATGGTCACAGAGTTAAACATTACATACATGGTCCGATGGAAGTTGACAATGAAGTCAATCATAATTTCACCACCCAAGAAAACCCTCAAAATGAAAACATAAATATGTTATCAACAACATGTGAAAAATCAAAATTGGAAAATAGGGAGGATTCAAATTGGAGTGATGAAGAAGAATTCTTATACAAACCTCCCATTCCAAGAAACTAAGAAAAATGTGAACAAGAAGTTCAAATAGAAGTGAAAAAACTAAGAAAAGAACACCCGAAAAAGGTTTACAAACCAACTCGACTTACTAAAGTAGGAGACCCGGGTGAATTTATCATTTCTTGCTTGCTTAATGATGGTGCTGTATATAATGGACTCGCAGATTTAGGATCAAGTGCAAATATTATGCCTCTTTCGTTATACAAAAGATTAGGTATGGGTAAATTAAAACCAACCAAAATAGGTGTTCAATCATTTGACCTAACCATTAAACACCCGGTTGGAATAGTAAATAATTTACTTGTTAACGTGGGAAGTTTGACCTTTGTTAAAAACTTCATAGTGATTAATATGGAGGAAAACCTTGATATTCCTCTAATTTTAGGTCGCCCATTTTTAGCAACCACCGAGGCATTCATTGATGTAAGAGAAGGTAGAATGACACTTAGGGATGGTGATACATCGATCACCTTTGTGAACCAAAAGTTTAGATCTCAACCAACCAAAACTGTTAAACCAATAAAAACGCATAAGTGTGGGGAAGATGAAGAAACACTTAGTGATGATCCGATCACAAAGAACCCCGTTGATGATAAGAAATTAGATGAACCCGTTTTTAACAGTTCAACGAAAAAACTTGATAAACGGATTCACGATGCTAAGATTAAGGGAAACTTTAAGTTATATAACCGATTAATATCCAATTTATCGCCAAAAGAAAAGGCGATATTAGTTGAATTTGTGAAAGTTACAGAGAAAATCAACAAATGGATTGAAGTAAAAGTCAAAGATATACAAGTTGTTGATGATCCAATTGAAAATAATGTTAATCACAATTTCAACTAAGTGTGGGGAGGTTCAAATCTTTTTAGGGTAATATGTATTTCTGTTAGAGTTAGATATTCTGTTTTCGTGTAGTTCTCGAGAATGGAATCTGAATGGTCTTTCCCTAGCAGACCCTAAAGAACTAGTCTTCTCCCCCCATTTTGAATTTTTATTTTTTTAGGTTTTACGAGATGAAGACTTCCTGTGAACTAAACCATGGTCTAATGCTACACGCTTTGATCACTAAACGTAATAATGACACCCTTCCAAGTGAATTGGTATCATTAATCAGAGGTAAATTAGACGGAGTAAGAAAAGAATCCAGGAACGAAAATAATAAGTTACAGTTTGGTAAAGGAAAATCGAAATCCGCAGCGAAAAGAAGAGCACGACACCTTGAAAGATGTCACAAATGCGGAAAATGGTCACACGAAGGAAAATGTTCGACGAATCAGACATATTCCAATACCGAATTCGTTACTTTATGCAGAGATGGACCGTTCATATGTTTTGAAGAAAAAACGGTGAATGCTCGAGGTTACGCCTATGTAGCTGTGGAAAACCAATTAGTCCGACTATCTTATAAGTGGGCTAAAGCAGGTCACTAAGAATTCTATTTCACAGGTAAGTATGTACAGTTTTTATTTTTATTTTTATTACTTTGAACCTTTTGATAATAAACGCTAAATTATTCGCTATAAAGTATTAAATTGATATTCAATAAAATTAGGTTTTGCGACCGAAATTATTGATGTCATACAAAAATTTATTACATCACTGCGAAATTTACCGTTTATTCTTAAGGTATAAATATCTTTAATCAATCAAACTAAAATATTTCAGAAATTCGTCAGGAGTAAAACTAGGTAAAATAGCCCAAATTACTTTACCGAAAAGAGGGGCGTATATTTTTGATAATATTTGATTGATTAAAGTGGGATAAAAGACCAAAAAGATTTTTAATTTTATTTTTACCAAGTTTTTAAAATTAATATTTAAATATTAAATTATTATTGTAAATTTTTTTAAATCAATATATTTAAATTTGTAAATATTTGAAAAATTAATATTTTTAATATAAGTTTGTATGTATAAAAACAAAAATATAATTTAAGTTTGGTGTGAATTTTTAATATGAATTTTTAATTTTATGCATTTTAAATTTAAGTTTGGTGTGAATTTAAAAACAAAAATTTACTTTATTTCGTTAAGTTAAAAATATGATTTTTAAAAATTCGTCGTGAGTTGAAAACTAGGTCATTGAACCAAAATTGCTTTACCCGAGGGCGGGACGAGAAATTTTATTATCATTATTTTTAATCGTATTGATCTAAAGTATGCCAAAAACATTAAAAAAAAAACAAACGCCAATATGTTTGGAAACTTTGGTAAAATTTAATCATTTTTCTACGCTAATCACCCTCAATAATTTAAATTGTTACTGATTTCTTGTAAATGAGAGCATTGCAAGATCTTAAGTGTGGGAAGGGGTTAAATTCTTTCGGATTTTTAAAATTTTTAGACTTAAAACACTTGGTTACCATTAAAAATACTAGTAACGCAGTAGTTGTATTAGAATCTAGTGCTCTCTGATAATAAAGAACAACCCTAGTCTTATATACTGACTACCCAATTCTAGTCTTATTTTTCAAAATTTTCAATTAAATGAACTCAAAATCATGTTTATACATATTTATGAACGATAAAACTAGGTGTTAACACCAAAATTATTGTTACCTCGGAAAGGACATAAATTGAGAAACAAACCAAAATGTTAGAATTCATTTAAAATGGAATAGAGAACAATAAAAAGGCAAAGAAAGGAAAATAAAAGCCAAGTGTGGGAAAAATTTACCAAGTTATTTAAAACATATATCACATATTTTTGTACAAATAACTGAAGATGCTTTTGCTTTAGACTAAACTAATCAGTTTCACCCGATTTACTATAATATATTTGAAAGAAAGATGGAGCTACACGATGAATCAATTCCATCGTTAAAAGGAAGTAAAGTCTTCCGAAAAAGACACGCGCTTCTTGATTTAGGTCATGAAGTTGTCGTCCAGACCAGCTGTAGGTTGACGAAAAATCTACAAAAGTCATCACTAAAATCAGCAGGAAATCCACGGACCTCAGCATCAAACAGGGTCGCCAAGTGGTCAGACTTATCCTCACCATAAGAGGATCTGTCTCGTAAAATGGGGAGGACGCCGTGCAAATTAGCTGGATAAGACTAATGAATCAGATCCCCAGAAAGGATAATCTCCTTAAAGATTAAAAATCAGCTTTTAAGACTGATATTACTCAATCCTTGAGATTGACCTTAAAGATTGAGAATTACAAACTCATGGAATTCGATGATATCTAAACTTGAGATTGAACGAGAAAATATTTTGATCAAATTAAAACCGATCTGTTTTCTGAAAACCTATTTTCAATGCGTTCATTACCATTGAACGTAAAATCCTAAGAATTCACCTAGAATTCATTAGGTCACTTGAACCAAATCGGGTGTCAACCGTAAGAACGATGGTTGCATAGCATGGTCGAAGACAGGACCTTGTGCCAGACCGAAAAATCATAGGGTGATCTTTACTATTGCTCCTACAAAGGATAGTAATTGCATCCGACACGTTATAGACCATAATTAAAAGCATGTCAAGGGACATTGCCTCAACAGTTACTTGTTCAACGCTTTCCTTTACAACCGGACGGTAGTTTACCGAAAGGTAATATACAGAGCAAGTATTCTGGACGTGTTGCTTTCCTAATACAAGGTTAGCAAGTGGGCGTGATGTTATGCGAGGTGTATATAAAATAGTTATAATTTTTACAACGAAATACTATTAAATACGATACAATTTTACACAAGATATTTATTTATTTATAGAATGGATATACCTAAACCTTGTTACAACACTTATAGGCAGTGTACCTAATCGTACAGTAGTGTAGTTTTTAGTAAGTCCGGTTCGTTCCACAGGGAATCTTTTTAACAAGCTTAACGCTATATTAGTTTAACTTATAAAAATACAAATATATATATATATATATAAGTAATATTATTATTATAAAAAGGGGGTTTTTACCGTTTAATGACCGGTTTGTCGATTTTTAAAACTTTAGTCACAGTTAAAACCTTATGTAAAATATTAAATAAATAAAAGATTTAATTTAAAGCTTAAAGTAAATAATGATAATGAAATTGCGATAAATAAAAGTACGATAAAATAAAATTGCGATAATTAAAAAGTACGATAATTAAAAGTACAATTAAATACAATGACAACAAATAAAAGTGCGATAATTAAAAGTGTAATTAAATATGAAATAAAAGAATTATGCTTATTTAAACTTCCATAATCATGATGTTTGACGTGTTGATTTTTAGTTTATTCCCATGGGTTAATTGTTCTTTGTCCTGGATTATTCAATATGTCCATACGGATTTATCCATAATAGTCCATCAGTCATAAATATAAAGTGCGAAAGTCTTCGTCAAATTATTCTTATTCCTGAAGTCAAATATTCTAACTAATTGGGGATTCGAATTGTAACAAGGTCTTAATACTTTGTTTAATGAATACATCAGGTTATCGACTGCGTGTAAACCAAGGTTTTACTACTTTGTTAACAATTACACCAATTACCCTTGAATGTAATCCACCCCTGTTTCAACAAGTCTATTAACTATTAATCCAGTTCCGTGTCCGGTAAAATGAACAATTATTGGTATTTATAGATATCCCGCCCACCGTACCCAGTCAAGCGTATGTGGTTATATATAAATACGTCAAATTATAAGTCTATATATTAAATTAATGAGGTATCGTTTAGTTAATATAAAAACCCATTAATAGCCCATAGTCTAATTTCCACAAGTGTCGTTCTTTTGTCCAAACCCCAATTATGGTACAAAGCCCAATTACCCAATTTTAATATTTAGTCTAACATCATGATTACTTCGGCATTAAATAAGCATAATAATAACTTAGCTACGAGACATTAATTTAAAAATAACATTAACCATAACTTACAGTGATTAAAAATAGCGTAGCGTTACACGGACAGAATTTCGACTTACACCCTTACAACATTTGCTATCATACCCTTATTATTAGAAATTAAAATTAAAATTAAAATATAATATATATATATATATATATATATATCTTTACGTATGAATGAGAAGAGAAAAAGATGTGTTATATGATGAGCAAAAACTCGAATTTTATAGGCATGTCAGCTGCTACCTACTGCCATGCGATCGCATGGCTTTTTGCCTTCCAGGCCATGCGATCGCATGGCCCTGGAATTCAGCTCACTTGTCTTTGTTTCTTCTGCCGACGGTTTTTATTATATAATATAATATATATATTAATTTTAAGAATTAATTATATATTAGATTATATTCATGTGCATAGTTGACTTGTAATTTTTAGTCCGTTGCGTCGAGCGTTGAGAGTTGACTTTGGTCCCGGTTTCGGATTTTCGAACGTCCTTGCATACAATTTAATATCTTGTATTTTGTGTTTCGCATCTTGTATTCTTGTAATTTTGAGACGTTTCTTATCAATAATTGGAACCACTTTGATTGTAATTTGTACTTTTGAGCTTTTTGGTTGTTTGTGTCTTTAATTCGTCAAATCTGTCTTTTGTCTTCACCTTTTATTATTTAAACGAATATCACTTGTAAATAGAACAATTGCAACTAAATGCTTGTCTTTTTTGAGGGATAATGCTATGAAATATATGTTCGTTTTTAGCATTATCAAATATTTCCACACTTGAGCGTTGCTTGTCCTCAAGCAATATAGTCTTGAAATAAAAATACCAGAATCACTTCTTTATTCTTCACACTTTGTACATCAGTGATTTCTATACAGCGGTATAAACAATGGTAGTAACGTTGTGGTTTACAATCCCATATGACTATGAAAATTTAGATCCTTTAAGGAAATTGGATCTTTATGAAAACATTTGATCTTTTGAAAATTAAATCTAGCTTTTACCCTAGATAAGTTTTCCGGAATAACCCTTCACCGGTGTTTGCGAAATGTTTTTGTGGGTTTGATGGGTTTCAGATTTGAAAATTTTAGCTCAAAACTTGTGGTTTTGTGTCACCCACTTGCTAACCTTGTATTAGGAAAGCAACACGTCTAGTATACTTGCTCCGTATATTACCTTTCGATAAACTACCGTCCGGTTGTAAAGGAAAGCGTTGAACAAGCAACTGTTAAGGCAATGTCCCCTGACATGCTTTTAATTATGGTCTATAACGTGTCGGATGCAATTACTATCCTTGGTAGGAGCAATAGTGAAGCTCACCCTTATAATTTTCCGGTCTGGCACAAGGTCCTGTCTTTGACCATGCTATGAACCACCGTTCTTACGGTTGACACCCGATTTTGGTTCAGGTGACCTAATGAATTCCAGGTGAATTTCTAGGATTTTACGTTCAATGGTAATGAACGCATTGAAAATGGGTTTTCAAAAAACAAATCGGTTTGTAATTTTGATCAAAATATTTTCTCGTTCAAGCTCGAGTTTAGATATCATTGAATTTCATGAGTTTGTAATTCTCAATCTTTAAGGTCAATCTCTAGGATTGAGTAATATCAGTCTTAAAAGCTGATTTTTAATCTTTTAAAGAGATTATCCTTTCTGGGGATCTGATTCATTAGTCTTATCCAGCTAATTTGCACGACGTCCTCCCCATTTTACAAGACAGATCCTCTCATGGTTAGGATAAGTCTGACCACTTGGCGACCCTGATTGATGCTGAGGTCCGTGGATTTCCTACTGATTTTAGAGATAACTTTTCTAGATTTTCGTCAACCTACAGCTGGTCTGGACGACAACTTCATGACCTAAATCAAGAAGCGCGTTTCTTTTTTGGAAGACTTTACTTCCTTTTAATGATGTAATTGATTCATCGTGTAGATCCATCTTTCTTACAGTAAATCGGGTAAAACTGTTTAGTTTAGTCCAAAGCAAAAGTATCTTCAATTATTTGTTACAGAAATATGTGATTTATGTTTTAAATAACTTGGTAAATTTTTCCCACACTTGGCTTTTATTTTCCTTTTTATTGTCCTCTATTCCATTTTAAATGAATTCTAATATTTTGGTTTGTTTCTCAATTTATGTCCTTTCCGAGGTAACAATAATTTCGGTGTTTAACACCTAGTGTATAAACATGATTTTGAGTTCATTTAATTGAAAATTTTGAAAAATTTTACTAGAATTGGGTAGTCAGTATATAAGACTAGGGCTGTTCTTTATTATCAGAGAGCACTAGATTCTAATACAACTACTGCTTTACTAGTATTTCTAATGGTAACCAAGTGTTTAAATCAAATTTTTTTTAAAATTCCGAAAGAATTTAACCCCTTCCCACACTTAAGATCTTGCAATGCCCTCATTTGCAAGAAATCAGTAACAATTTAAATTATTGAGGGTGATTAGTGTAGAAAAATGATTAAATTTTACCAAAGTTTTCAAACATATTGGCGTTTTTTTTTAATGTTTTTGGCATATTTTAATTCAATAAGATTAAAAATAATGATAATAAAAGTTCTCGTCCCTCCCTTGGGTAGAGCAATTTCGGTTCAACGACCTAGTCTTCAACTCACGACGAATTTTTAGCAATCAATTTTTAACTTAGCGAAATAAAGTAAATTTTTGTTTTTAAATTCACACCAAACTTAAATTTAAAATGCATAAAATTAAAAATTCAAATTAAAAATTCACACCAAACTTAAATTATATATTTTTTTTATACATACAAACTTATATTAAAAATATTTATTTTTCAAATATTTACAATTTTAAATATATTGATTTAAAAAGTTTACAATATTATTTTAATATTAATTTTAAAAACAAAGTAAAAATAAAATTAAAAATCTTTTTGGTCTTTTATCCCACTTTAATCAATCAAATATTATCAAAAACATACGCCCCTCTTTTCGGTAAAGTAATTTCGGTTTCATAACCTAGTTTAACTCATGACGAATTTTTGAAATATTTTGGGTTGATTGATTAAAGATATTTATACCTTAAGAATAAACGGTAAATTTCGCAGTGATGTAGTAAATTTTTGTATGATATCAATAATTTCGGTCGCAAAACCCAATTTTATTGAGTACTAATTTAATACTTTATAGCGAACAATTTAGCGTTTATTATCAAAAGGTTAAAAATAATAAAAATAAAAATAAAAACTGAACATACTTCCCTGTGAAATAGAATTCTTAGTGACCTGCTTTAGCCCACTCATAAGATAGTCGGACTAATTGGTTTTCCATAGCTACATAGGCGTAACCTCGAGCATTCAACGTTTTTTTTCTAAACATATGAACGGTCTATCTCTGCATAAAGTAACAAATTCGGTATTGGAATATGTCTGATTCGTTGAGCATTTTCCTTCGTGTGACCATTTTCCGCATTTGTGACATCTTTCAAGGTGTCGTGCTCTTCTTTTCGCTGCGAATTATGATTTTCCTTTACCAAACCGTAACTTATTATTTTCGTTTCTGGATTCTTTTCTTACTCCGTCCAATGTACCTCGGATTAATGATACTATTCCACTTAGAAGGGTGTCATTATTACGTTTAGTGATCAAAGCGTGTAGCATTAGACCATGGTTTAGTTCACAGGAAGTCTTCATCTCGTAAAACCTAAAAAAAATAAAAATTCAGAATGGGGGGAGAAGACTAGTTCTTTAGGGTCTGCTAGGGAAAGACCATTCGGGTTCCATTTTCGAGAACTACACGAAAACAGAAAATCTAACTCTAACAGAAATATATATTATCCTTTAAAGACTTGATTCTCCCCACACTTAGTTAGCTGTGGTGTTGAAATTGTGATTAACTTCGTTGTCAACTTCCACCGGATCATGTACGTAATGTTTAACTCTGTGACCATTACCTTTAAATTCAATTCCATTTGAATTTATTAATTCTACCGTTCCGTACGGGAAAACTCTTTTGACTATGAATGGTCCAGACCATCTTGATTTTAATTTTCGAGGAAATAGCTTGAATCGTGAATTGAAAAGATGAACTCTGTCTCCTTCCTTAAATTCTTTTGAACTTCTGATTCTTTTATCATGCCATTTCTTCGTTCTTTCTTTATAGATTAACGAATTTTCGTATGCTTCATGTCTTAATTCTTCTAATTCGTTTAGCTGACTTAATCGTAGACGTCCAGCTTCATGTAAATCAATATTACATGTCTTCAAAGCCCAAAATGCTTTGTGCTCAATTTCTACTGGAAGATGACATGCTTTTCCGTAAACGATTTTAAAAGGTGTGGTTCCAATTGGAGTTTTATAGGCTGTTCTAAAAGCCCAGAGTGCATCCTCCAATTTCATGGACCATTCCTTCGGATTTGATCGTACGGTTTTCTCTAGAATACGTTTTAAAGCTCGGTTGGTATTTTCAACTTGTCCACTTGTTTGTGGATGATAAGCGGTGGAGATTTTATGAGTTACTCCATATCTTTTAAGAAGTTTCTCAAGTTGATTATTAGAAAAATGAGTACCCCGATCACTTATTAAAGCTTTCGGTGTTCCGAACCTTGCAAAAAGACGTTTTAAAAAGTTGACTACAACTCGTGCATCGTTAGTTGGGAGAGCTTGTGCTTCCGCCCATTTAGATACATAATCAATGGCAGCGAGAATGTAGAGATTATTATGAGATTTTGGAAATGGACCCATAAAGTCAATACCCCAAATGTCAAATACTTCACATACTTGAATGACATTTTGTGGCATTTCATCACGTTGACTTATTTTTCCGGCCCTTTGACAAGCATCATAGGATTTTCAAAGAAGGTGTGCGTCTTTGAAAATTGTAGGCCAATGGAATCCAGCATCGTAAACTTTTCTTGCTGTAAGTTGAGGCCCATAATGCCCTCCTGTTAGTCCTGTGTGACAATGGTTTAAGATTTTACTAGCTTCATCTCCGAATACACATCGGCGTATTATTCCATCGGGACAACTTTTAAACAAATGTGGATCTTCCCAGAAATAGTGTTTTATATCACTAAAGAATTTCTTTCGCTTTTGGTACGACAACCCTTTTTCAAGGAATCCACATACTAAGTAGTTTGCATAGTCTGCAAACCATGGAATTTCATTATAATCTATCTTCAATAGATATTCATCAGGAAAGTTGTCTTGTATGGCCGATTCATTTAGAACTTCTAATTCGGGATTTTCAAGACGAGAAAGATGATCAGCGGCGAGATTTTCTGCTCCTTTTTTATCTCGGATTTCAATATCGAACTCTTGTAAGAGTAAGATCCAACGGATTAATCGTGGTTTAGCATCTTGTTTCGAAAATGGGTATCTAAGAGCAGAATGGTCGGTATAGACCACCGTTTTAGCTAGAACAAGATATGAACGAAATTTGTCAAAAGCAAAGACAATAGCAAGGAGTTCTTTTTCAGTAGTTGTATAATTCGTTTGTGCTCCTTGTAATGTCTTACTAGCATAATAAATAGGTTGAAATCGTTTTTCAATCCTTTGTCCTAAAACGGCTCCCATTGCAAAATCACTTGCATCGCACATAAGTTCAAATGGTAGATTCCAATTTGGAGTTATCATGATCGGCGCATTAGTGAGTTTTTCTTTAAGTATATTAAAAGATTTGATGCATTCATCTGAAAAGATGAATGGAGCATCCTTTTCTAGGAGTTTATTCATAGGAGTGGCAATTTTAGAAAAATCTTTTATGAAACGTCGGTAAAAACCGGCATGCCCTAGAAAACTCCTAACTCCTCTAACATTGGTGGGATGTGGAAGTTTAGCAATTACATCTATTTTAGCTCTATCCATTTCAATTTCTTCCTTTGAGATTTTATGACCAAGAACGATGCCATCTTTAACCATGAAATGGCATTTCTCCCAATTAAGAACTAGATTTGATTGTTCGCATCTAATAAGCATTCGTTCAAGATTAACTAGACATGTTTCAAAAGTGTCACCGAAGACTGAAAAGTCATCCATGAAAACTTCCATGCATTCTTCTATCATGTCGTGAAAAATCGCCATCATGCACCTTTGAAAGGTTGCAGGGGCGTTGCAAAGTCCAAATGGCATGCGTTTGTAAGAAAAAGTACCATAAAGGCACGTGAATGTGGTTTTTTCTTGATCCTCGGGTTCTATTGGAATTTGAAAATATCCGGAAAAACCATCAAGAAAACAATAGTAACTATTTCCGGCTAATCTTTCCAACATTTGATCAATAAAAGGTAAGGGAAAGTGATCTTTTCTGGTGGCGTCATTTAATTTTCTATAATCAATACAAACACGCCATCCTGTTACAGTCCTAGTAGGAATAAGCTCATTTTTCTCATTCGTGATGACAGTCATGCCACCCTTCTTAGGCACGCATTGAACTGGGCTTACCCATGGACTATCAGAAATTGGATAAATTAAACCTGCATCAAGCAGTTTAATAATTTCTTTCTTAACAACATCTTGCATATTAGGATTTAGTCTTCGTTGGCGTTGCACATACGTTTTATGACCTTCTTCCATAAGGATTTTATGTGTGCAATACGAAGGACTTATTCCTTTAATATCATGAATTTTCCATGCAATAGCTGGTTTATGAGCCTTTAGCACAGAAATGAGTTGAGATTTTTCATTTTCAGTAAGAGAAGATGACATTATTACAGGTAATTTAGATTCACCATGTAAATAAGCATATTCCAAATGGTTTGGAAGTGGCTTTAACTCTAATGTCGGTGATTCTTCTATCGATGATTTATATCGATATCTGTCTTCTTCTTTTAGCATTTGAATTTCTTCTGTTGTTGGTTCATATCCTTTAGCCATAAGTGTAGCTAACATTTCAGTTTCATCGATTGGTTCAGTTCCTTCTCCTAAAGAACATTCTCATGTTCTTTGTAATTCTGGAAATTCTTCAAACAATTCTACATGTGATTCTATAGTTTGAATATAATAACATGTATCATCTGCAGATTGCGGTTGTTGCATTGCTCTATCAACTGAAAAAGGTAACACCCTCGTCCTCTATACTTAGGGTCAGTTTCTTACCAAACACGTCTATTATTGCTTTAGCCGTGTTTAAGAATGGTCTTCCTAATATGAGAGGTACTCGAGAATCTTCTTCCATATCCAGAATAACAAAATCTACTGGAAATACTAAAGTACCAACTTTAACTAGCATGTTCTCCATTATCCCTCTAGGATATTTTACTGATCTATCGACTAGTTGTATGCTTATTCGTGTTGGTTTCAATTCTCCAAGGTCTAGTTTAGCGTATAATGAATACGGCATTAAATTTATACTAGCACCTAAGTCTGCCAATGCTTCTATTGAACTAAGACTACCCAGAAAACATGGAATTGTGAAACTTCCCGGATCAGATAATTTTTCTGGTATCTTATTCAACAGCACTGCAGAACAATTAGCATTCATAGTAACAGCCGAGAGTTCTTCCATTTTCTTTCTATTTGTGATCAGATCTTTCAGAAATTTAGCATATCTAGGCATTCCTGATATCACATCAATGAAAGGAAGATTTACATTTATCTGTTTAAACATATACAAGAATTTGGATTGCTCGGCTTCAAGTCTCTCTTTTCTCATTTTGCTCGGGTAAGGAAGTGGTGGTTGGTATGGTTTAACATAAGATTTAGCCTTAACTGTGTTATCTTCATCAACCTTTTCAACTACCGGTTCTTTTTCCTTATCTTGATCAGATTGTGGTTCTTATGGAGTAGGAATAGCTTCATCTAAAATTACAGGTATTTCAGGTGGTTTAAGTGCAATACCACTTCTTGTGGTAATGGCTTTAGCTGTTTCATTCCGGGGGTTAGCATTTGTATCACTTGGTAGACTTCCTGGTTTTCTTTCACCTATCAACCTTGCTAGGTTACTTACTTCTTATTCCAGATTTTGAATAGAAGCTTGTTGATTTCTAAATGCTTGAGCATTTTGTTCATTCGTTTGTTTCTGAGATGTGAAAAACTGAGTTTGAGATTCAACTAGTTTTGACATCATATCTTCTAAATTTGGCTTTTTATCACCGGTTTGTGGTGGTTTGTTTTGAAAAACAGGTCTTTGCAGGTTGTAAGTATTATTGGATACTTGTTGATTACTTGGACCTTGTTGGTTGTTGTATGGAACATTTCGGTTATAATTCTGGTTTTTATTGTAGTTTGGTCTTGGCGGTTGATAATTATTCTGATAATTATTTCCAGGCCTTTGGTTTATGTATGAAACATTCTCTCTTTGTTCCATTGTTAGTTCAATACTGAGACAATCTTTTGTCAAATGTGGTCCTCCACACTGCTCACAACTAATTCGTATTGAGTGGATATCTTTAGTCATCTTTTCTATTCGTCTCTCGACAGCATCTATCTTTGCGGAAATGGAATCTAAGTCATGGCTAGAATCGGCTCTAGCTGCTTTAGATGATCTAACGATATCTTTTTCTTGGTGCCACTCATGTGAGTGGGAAGCAGTGTTATCAATAATTTTGTAAGCATCAGTTGCGGTTTTCTTCATAATGGAACCACCAGCTGCTATATCGATGTCTTTTCTTGTAGTGATGTCGCATCCTTGGTAGAATATTTGTACTATTTGATAGGTGTCTAAACCATGTTGTGGACATCCTCTTAATAACTTTCCAAATCTTGTCCAAGCCTCATATAGAGTTTCATTTGGCTTCTGTGTGAACGTAACAATTTCTCCTTGAAGTCTCACGGCTTTAGATGCCGGAAAGAATTGTTTAAGAAAATTTTCAACTAAATCATCCCATGTATCAATCGCCCCTTCAGGTAACGATTCCTACCAATCTTTGGCTTCTCCCTTTAAAGTCCATGGAAATAACATGAGATATATCTGTTCATCTGTAACGACCCGGAAATTTCCGACCAAATTTAAACCTTAAACTCTATAGGTTTCCGACACGATAAGCAAAAACCTTAATTTTGAGTCTAGAAAGTTTGAAATCTATATTCGGATAATCAGTTACCCTGTGTCTATGCCTGGCGATTCACGAACAATTGTATGTAAATAAATATGTATATATGAATATAATTATAGGTATATATATATATATATATATATATATATATATATATATATATATATATTTATATAATATTTTGAATTAATAATGTAAACTTAATTTACAATGTAAAAGGATATTTAGTATAATTATGTATTGTTAAAAATATATATTTATATATGTATATAAATTTAAAATATGAAAGTTTGTTATATCTTTATTATTACTAGTATTATTATTATTGGATATTATTATTACCAGTTATCACTTACGACTATTATTATTAAAATTTATTAATATCATAAAGATACAATTTATTACCATTATCATTAAAATCATTATTGTTGTTATAAAAACTATTAGAAAATAATACAATTTATTATTATCATTTATAATATTAGTATTAGTATTCTTATGACTTTAAGTATTATTTATAAGATTACTATTATCATTTTCTTTTATTACTACAATTGTCATTATTATTTTTAGTATTATTATTATTAATATAATAACCAATATTATTAATATTATTGATACTATCAGTATTATTTTTGACTAGTAATATATTTATAATTATTTTTATGATTATCATTAATATTACCACTAAAAATTTTTATTTAAAATTATCATTATCATAATTTTTATTACTTATATCATTGTTATTAATATTACTAGTATATTTTTTTTAAAATATTATTATTAATAACATTAAACGTAATATTATTATTATTTATATAAATGTATTTATTAATTATTAATTATCAATATTAATTATATAATATGTTCTTAAAATCAAAGAAAAAGAATCGAAATTGACATACTTTTACATCAAACTGTTTTCAGAAATTGTTTTATTAACACAAATTGGTACGATTATTTACTTTAATTCCACAATCAAACAAATACAGTCATGACCCGTTTTAATATTTCTGTAGCTGATTGATATTGGTTGTCGACTTAAGCTGTTATAAAACAAATGGATTACTCAGTGTCATTGACACATTTGATCAATTACACATCGTCCATATCAATAAACACCATCTGTTTTAATCGATTGAATTTTAAAAAGAAAAAGGTTTGAGCACCGCCGCCCCTGTTCTTCATCCATTTGAGCCAAAATTAGAATACGCGTTTTAATTCAAAATTTATAAATGCAGTTCTATCCTAAATCTTCTATTTTAACTCTCTTAAAAGATTCAAGCTCCAATTTTTAGTATCAAGAAAGAAGTCGTGAGACAAAGTCTATTTTACAAAAGTTGAACGGTCTCTTATTCATAAAAATTCGATTTGATCTCTGTATCTCTGAATCAATTGACGATTTGGGAAGATTAAATGAGTAATTTAGAATCGATTTCATGTAGAAATCGAAGCCTGAAACGTTCTTAATCTCAAAGTTTGGAATCGGAGCTTATGTATGTTTACAGCGGGTCTGTTTTTGTTTTTTTTTATTTCAATTCGTTTCCAAATAATTCAAACATTTAATACAAGATGATTATCTGTCGTTTATAACTAATTTAAATAAACGAGTAAAAGTTACAAACGGTGGATATCTCTGGTCGATGTAATAGGGAAGAAGAAGAATATGATATAATAACACGGTTTATAACAATTAAAGGAGGATTATAAATCAGATAACAGTCAGTAGCCTGAATGGTTAATGGATTGTGTCGGGTTTCAAAAGGTCCCGGGTTCGAGTCCCACGTTGGGCAGTTTAATTTTTTTTACACTACAAGGTATAACCAATGTTATCTTTATTATTGTAATTAATATTATTACTATTATCATCATTAAAATTTACATTTTAATTAAATTAGTATTAATATTTTATCAGTACTAATATTACTATAAGTATTAACATTTTAATTATTGTTATAATCATTATTATTACTAGAATTATTATTATTTCTATCATTAATTATTATTACATGTATAGCTATTATCAATATAAAAATTATTATTTCCATTATTACCATTAAAATTATTATTATTAATTTGCTAAATAAATATTGTATACATAAGAGAAATATAATTATTACATATTATATAACTATATTGATATTTTTATAATAAATACTAGTTATTTATTTAAAATATATGAAATAAATATAGTCAATTAAGTTATTAATGAAATATATAAATTACCAAAGTAACAATTAACAATTATATACAATTTGTTTGATTACGATTACCTGTGTTAATATATATATATAATTGATATAGGTTCGTGAATCCGAGGCCAACCTTATACTTGTTAAATGGTGTTATATGTATTTTTACTACAAAATACAGTATGGTGAGTATATAGTCCCACTTTTAAACTCTAAATATTTCGGGATGAGCTTACATGTATTTTATGTTTTACGATATGGACACAAGTAACTGAAAAATATGTTCTACGTTGAGTTGTACCACTGGCATACTTCCCTGTAGCTTGGTAACTAATATTTACAGCGGTATTGTAAACGCGAATCCTGTTGATAGATCTATCGGGCCTGACAACCCCAACCGAACTGGACGACCAGTATTCAACGGTTGCACAGTACTTCGTTTTGTGACTACACTTGGTACGGTGTAGTAAGATTTCATATTAAAGGGAATATGCGACGTGAAAATGTTAAGTATGGTTACCAAGTGCTCAACCACTTAGAATACTTTTATTAAACTGATTATATACGAAATCTTGTGGTCTATATATATATTGCTGCCGGCATTAAACCTATATCTCACCAACTTTATGTTGACTTTTTAAAGCATGTTATTCTCAGGTACGACTTAAGTCTTCCGTTGTGCATTAGCTCATATTAAGGACTTTACCTGGAGTCGATCAACGCAATGGGACCAACTATTGAAGATTCCGTCCGGGAAGATTAGTTCGGGTTATGATACCACCTGTAAAGACCCGTCCTTATCCAACCGGACGATATCTTCAACATTTGGTCCCATTGCGATGGTCGACTCCAAGTAATGTCCTTAAATTGAGCAAATGCACAGCGGAAGACTTAATTCGTACCTGAGAATAACATGTTTTAAAACGTCAACATAAAGTTGGTGAGATATATAGGTTTGTTGCTAGCAGCGTTATAACTATGGACCATAAGATTTCATATGTAAACATTTTAATAAAAATATTCTAAGTGGTTGAGCACTTGGTAACCATACTTAACAATTAATCACGTCGCATATTCCCTTTAATATGAAATCTTACTACACTGTACCAAGTGTAGTCACGAAACGAAGTACTGTGCAACCGTTGAATACTGGTCGTCCAGTCCGGTTGGGGTTGTCAGGCCCGATAGATCTATCAACAGGATTCGCGTTTACAATACCGCTGTAAATATTAGTTACCAAGCTACAGGGAAGTATGCCAGTGGTACAACTCAACGTAGAACATATTTTTCAGTTACTTGTGTCCATATCGTAAAACATAAAATACATGTATTCTCATCCCGAAATATTTAGAGTTTAAAAGTGGGACTATATACTCACCTAATGTATTTTGTAGTAAAAATACATATAACACCATTAAACACCTATAAGGTTGGCCTCGGATTCACGAACCTATATTAAATGTATATATATTAGCACCAAATAATAATCGAACAAATTTATATATATTATATTTTCAACTATATATATATTATATTTAGTTTGTATGTTTATTTAAAATAATTAAAATTTATACATATATTTATATTCCTCCACTTCTCTGATTTTAAATAGAGTGCAGATCCTATTAAAGGTACGAAGATGTTCATTTGGATCTTCCTTCGGCGCACCACTAAATTGGCATTAATTTGTTACCATGTGTAGGATTTGTCCTTTGATTTCATAATCTGGCGCATTAATGTCAGGTTGAGTAATTGCGTGACCTTGGCCAGTGCGTTTAGCTCTCATTCGGTCTTCCATACTTAGAGGTTCCAGATTTTCCATGATTGAATTTGTTGAATCTGAATCACTAGAGGATTCTGATTTAATGGTTCGTTCCTCGACAATCTCCGTTTGAATGATTGGTGGTTCCGGAGGAAAGATTAATGGTTCAAGATCTATGAATTGTCTCTGAATATTCTCCGGATTCTCAATTGTGAGGTCGGGTTCAAAAAATGGATTATCGGAAATTTGAATTGGAGTAATTGGTCGACTGGATGACGATTCTAAAGAAAAATCAACGGCGACAATATTTGCTAGATGTCTTAATCGAGTTACAGGTGGTGAACGTACAAAATGTGGTGAACGTTTTGCTCGGTGCATTCACTGAATATCCTATTAGTTATAAAAATAAGAAAAATTATATAAGTTATCAAATTAATAGACTTTTCTGATTTTGCCCACGTTTCGAATAGCCAAAAGATGCAGCAGAGGGGCAGGATTCGTTTGGTCTCAATATAATTGAGTACTGTTTGGCTCCAATAACCAAGTCCACGTACAAATCCAACTATTACTACGAATCAGAAAATTTTGATGTCTATCAATTTAACCGCTTAAAATAATTTTTCGTAATTTAAAGAAATTTTAGAGAAGAAATAGAAAAAAAAAATCTAAGTCCTAAAACTAGAATGTCGAGAAATAAGAAAGAAAAAGAGCGCGTCGAAAAAGGTCGAAAAATAAAAGATCGAAAAATAATAGGCGTCGAAAAATAAAAATAAGAAAGTAGCGCGTCGTAACTTAAAAGGCACTAAAATTTAAGAATTAAAAGTTGCGTCTAAAAATATTAAAGCTTAAAAGAAATACTATATCCCAAATGGCAATGACTTAAAAGGGTACTAAAATCTTAAAAAGGCGTCGCAAAATTCTAAATCACCTAAATCTTAGTCTAAAGAAAAAGCACTTAAGGGATTTTACGGCAAAGCCTAAAAACCTAGAAGTAAAAATAACTATGGCAAAAAGCCAAAAACTATGACTTGAAACTAAAAACGAGCAAAAAATACAAATATTACGCTAAAACGAATAAAAAGGTACAAAATATAAAAATATACTTAAAGTCGTAAAAAGTACAATTTTTATAAAAATATTATTTTTATATTATTTATTTTATAAAAGTATTAATTTTATAATTTAATTAAACTAATTAAACTTAAAATACAAATTAAATAAAAACTAAATTAACTAATTAAATAATCTAACCCTAATTAGGGTTTAAATTAAATAATAATAATAATAATTACCGTAATGATTGCTGTTTTAGGGTTGTTTGTGGCGTGTCTGTCAGGGCCATGCGATCGCATGGTCCTCACCTTAAAAATCCATGCGATCGCATGAAGTAGGTTTTCGGGCCAGGTGGGTTGGGCTGCTACAGTATAGACCGTAAACTTTTATATTTTTTTTTTCTGTTTTATGATTTATATTGAATAAAATATAAATATCTTAAATAAAAATTTAATTTTAAAAACTAAAATAAAAATACTTTTATAAATTTTAACAACTCTTAACAACAAAAATATAAATTTTGTTTTTCTTTTTATATTTTTGGAAACTAAAACGTATTTTTTTTAAAAACGTATTTTTATAAAAGTAAACTAAAAATTAATAAAAATTTTTTATATAGCGTTGCGCTTCCGGCGTTTAAGCAGAATTGTCCTCGGCAGCGGCGCCAAAAATACTTGATGTTATGCGAGGTGTATATAAAATGGTTATAATTTTTACAACGAAATACTATTAAATACGATACAATTTTACACAAGATATTTATTTATTTATAGAATGGATATACCTAAACCTTGCTACAACACTTATAGGCAGTGTACCTAATCGTACAATAGTGTAGTTTTTAGTAAGTCCGGTTCGTTCCACAGGGAATCTTTTAAACAAGCTTAACGCTATATTAGTTTAACTTATAAAAATACAAATATATATATAAGTAATATTATTATTATAAAAAGGGGGTTTTTACCGTTTAATAACCGGTTTGTCAATTTTTAAAACTTTAGTCGCAGTTAAAACCTAATGTAAAATATTAAATAAATAAAAGATTTAATTTAAAGCGTAAAGTAAATAATGATAATGAAATTGCGATAAATTAAAGTACGATAAAATAAAATTGCGATAATTAAAAAGTACGATAATTAAAAGTGCAATTAAATACAATGACAACAAATAAAAGTGCGATAATTAAAAGTGCAATTAAATATGAAATAAAAAAATTATGCTTATTTAAACTTCCATAATCATGATGTTTGACGTGTTGATTTTTAGTTTATTCCCATGGGTTAATTGTTCTTTGTCCTGGATTATTCAATATGTCCATACGGATTTGTCCATAATAGTCCATCAGTCATAAATATAAAGTGCGAAAGTCTTGGTCAAATTATTCTTATTCCCGAAGTCAAATATTCCAACTAATTGGGGATTCGAATTGTAACAAGGTCTTAATACTTTGTTTAATGAATACACCAGGTTATCGACTACGTGTAAACCAAGGTTTTACTACTTTGTTAACAATTACACCAATTACCCTTGAATGTAATCCACCCCTGTTTCAAAAAGTCTATTAACTATTAATCCAGTTCCGTGTCCGGTAAAATGAACAATTATTGGTATTTATAGATATTCCGCCCACCGTACCCAGTCAAGCGTATGTGGTTATATATAAATACATCAAATTATAAGTCTATATATTAAATTAACGAGGTATCGTTTAGTTAATATAAAAACCCATTAATAGCCCATAGTCTAATTTCCACAAGTGTCGTTCTTTTGTCCAAACTCCAATTATGGTACAAAGCCCAATTACCCAATTTTAATATTTAGTCTAACATCATGATTACTTCGGCATTAAATAAGCATAATAATAACTTAGCTACGAGACATTAATTTAAAAATAACATTAACCATAACTTACAGTGATTAAAAATAGCGTAGCGTTACACGGACAGAATTTTGACTTACACCCTTACAACATTTGCTATCATACCCTTATTATTAGAAATTAAAATTAAAATTAAAATTAAAATATAATATATATATATATATATATATATATATATATATATATATATATATATATATATATATATATATATCTTTACGTATGAATGAGAAGAGAAAAAGATGTGTTATATGATGAGCAAAAACTCGAATTTTATAGGCATGTCAGCTGCTACCTACTGCCATGCGATCGCATGGCTTTTTGCCTTCCAGGCCATGCGATCGCATGGCCCTGGAATTCAGCTCACATGTCTTTATTTCTTCTGCCGACGGTTTTTATTATATAATATAATATATATATTAATTTTAAGAATTAATTATTTATTATATTATATTCATGTGCATAGTTGACTTGTAATTTTTAGTCCGTTGCGTCGAGCGTTGAGAGTTGACTTTGGTCCCGGTTCCGGATTTTCGAACGTCCCTGCGTACAATTTAATATCTTGTATTTTGCGTTTCGCATCTTGTATTCTTGTAATTTTGAGACGTTTCTTATCAATAATTAGAATCACTTTGATTGTAATTTGTACTTTTGAGCTTTTTGGTCGTTTGCGTCTTCAATTCATCGAATCTGCCTTTTGTCTTCACCTTTTATTATTTAAACGAATATCACTTGTAAATAGAACAATTGCAACTAAAAGCTTGTCTTTCTTGAGGGATAATGCTATGAAATATATGTTCGTTTTTAGCATTATCAGGGTGACACAAAACCGCAAGTTTTGAGCTAAAATTTTCAAATCTGAAACCCACTAAACCTACAAAAACAATTTCGCAAACACCGGTGAAGGGTTATTCTGAAAAACTTATCTAGGGTAAAAGCTAGATTTAATTTTCAAAAAGATTAAATGTTTTCATAAAAGATCCAATTTCCTTAAGGGATCTAAATTTTATAGTCATGTGGGACTGTAAATCACATCGTTACTACCATTGTTTATACCGCCGTATAGAAATCACTGATGTACAAAGTGTGAAGAATAAAGAAGTGATTCTAGTATTTTTATTTCAAGACTATATTGCTTGAGGACAAGCAACGCTCAAGTGTGGGAATATTTGATAATGCTAAAAACGAACATATATTTAATAGCATTATCCCTCAAGAAAGACAAGCTTTTAGTTGCAACTGTTCTATTTACAAGTGATATTCGTTTAAATAATAAAAGGTGAAGACAAAAGACAGATTCGACGAATTGAAGATGCAAACGACCAAAAAGCTCAAAATTACAAAGTACAATCAAAGTGGTTCAAATTATTGATGAGAAACGTCTCGAAATTACAAGAGTACAAGACGCAAAACGCAAAGTACACGATATTAAATCATACGAAAGGACGTTCAAAAATCCGAAACAGGGACCAAAGTCAACTCTCAACGCCCGACGCGACGGACCAAAAATTACAAGTCAACTATGCATAAGAATAAAATATAATATATAATTAATTATATATATTATTATATAATATAATTTTACGCAGCCCACGTTTTGGATCTAATATGTGAGCTGGTTTCCAGACATCCGCACTCGCGGTACTTTTGTGAAGGAGACATCCGCACTCGCGGAGCTCTACAGTACAACGTGGGCCTATAAAAGCCATCGAATTCTGCACGAATTTTACACACTTTTTCTAATCTTTTTCTCTTCTCATTCATACGTAAATATATATATATATTTATATTATAATTTTAATTTTAATTTTAATTCTAATAATAAGGGTATGTTAGCGAATGTTGTAAGGGTGTAAGTCAAAATTCTGTCCGTGTAACGCTACGCCATTTTTAATCACTGTAAGTTATGGTTAATGTTATTTTTATATTAATGTCTCGTAGCTAAGTTATTATTATACTTATTTAAGCCGAAGTAATCGTGATGTTGGGCTAAATATTAAAATTGGGTAATTGGGCTTTGGACCATAATTGGGGTTTGGACAAAAGAACGACACTTGTGAAAATTAGACTATGAGCTATTAATGGGCTTTATATTAACTAAATGATACCTCGTTAATTTAATATATAGACTTATAATTTGACGTATTTATATATAACCATATACGCTTGACTGGGTACGGTGGGCGGGATATCTATAAATACTAATAATTGTTCATTTTACCGGACACGGAACTGGATTAATAGTTAATGGTCTAGTTGAAACAGGGGTAGATTACATTCAAGGGTAATTAGTGTAATTGTTAACAAAGTAATAAAACCTTGGATTAAACGCAGTCGATAACCTGGTGCATTCATTAAACAAAGTATTAAGACCTTGTTACAATTCGAATCCCCAATTAGTTGGAATATTTGACTTCGGGTATAAGGATAATTTGACGAAGACTCTCGCACTTTATATTTATGACTGATGGACTATTATGGACAAAACCGTATGGACATATCAAATAATCCAGGACAAAGGACAATTAACCCATGGTACTAAACTAAAAACAACACGTCGAACATCATGATTACGTAAGTTTAAATAAGCATAATTCTTTTATTTCATATTTAATTGCACTTTTAATTATCACACTTTTATTTATTGTCATTGTATTTAATTGCACTTTTAATTATCGTACTTTTTAATTATCGCAATTTTATTTTATCACACTTTTATTCATCGCAATTTCATTATCGTTATTTACTTTACGCTTTAAATTAAGTTATATTTATATTTATTATTTTACATTAGGTTTTAACTGCGACTAAAAGTTTTAAAATCGACAAACTGGTCATTAAACGGTAAAAAACCCCCTTTTTATAATAATAATATTATTTGTATATATTTGTATTTTTATAAGTTAAAACTAATATAGCGTTAAGCTTGTTTAAAAGTCTCCCTGTGGAACGAACCGGACTTACTAAAAACTATACTACTCTACGATTAGGTACATTGCCTATAGTGTTGTAGCAAGGTTTAGGTATATTCCATCTGTAAATAAATAATTAAAACTTGTGTAATTTGTAACGTATTTCGTATTTAAAATATATAGTATTTCGTACCCCACCTCGCACACATCAGCAACACTGTATTCACCCTTCTTGCTAAAGTTTTCCACCTCGAAGGTCGCATTACTGCAATCTCAGAAAATATTCAACCTCTACTTCCGAATACCAATCGAAGGGGAATATTAGAAGAAGTTAGGGAACTTCGAATTGATAATCAAGATCTATCGAATCAGATGAGTGGATGGATAGAAATGATAGAAGGTAGGATAGAAACCCTGACAAGAATGGTGCGTGATCTACAAGCTATACTTACTACACCAATATCATCACCAACCTTAACACCAACAATATTTGTAGCACCGACAGCAACAGTACCACTATCAGCAGCACCAGCAGCATAACCAGTACCAACAGCAACAACATCATCACATGTCTCAACCTCGCAATCTATACCTCAAGCATAATCATCGTTCTACGAATCGTTCTACATAAACTATCTTCCTCTTTCATGGCGATTATGTTATCTCTAATGTTTTAGAGATTATGTACTCTAATTCTAGCCGTAAATCTGATGAGTTTAATATCACATTGACTCATTAAATCCATGATTACGTCTGAAGAAAATATATATGTATATATGTTTTCATAAAGATTGTAATTAAAAGTTTTATTGTACAAATTGTTAATGGTGAAAATATTTTAACGGGTAGGTAATACCCGAGGAATATTTAGATTTCGCATTAATAAGCTACACTGTACATTCTTCGAATCTGATTCAACAGTCATTTACTATCCTACTTACAACCACAGCTATACGAATCCGTTCACCACAGAATAACCATTTTCATTCAATTTCATACTTGGATTTTGACCTATCAGAATTCAACAAGTGGCATAATGAAGAAATAATGGACACAATAAAAATTGATTAGAAACAGACTAATTAACAATATGAAATTTTGTTAAGAAACCACGCTAACAAGATCCTAGCTAACTGTTCCTAGCTAACAGTTAATTCCGTATTACATTTTATTTATCGCATTTTATTTATCACAATTTTAATTCTCGCAATTTTATTTATCGTCATTTAATTTCTGTTATTTATTTTACGCACTTTAAATATCGGGACACGTATACAAGGGTTTGACATATCATATCGACGCATCTATATATATTATTTGGAATAACCATAGACACTCTATATGCAGTAATGCAGGAGTTAGTTATACAGGGTTGAGGTTAATTATAAAATAATATATATAGTTTGAGTTGTGATCGAGTCCGAGACATGTACACGGGTCACGATACGTATTAATTAATTCGGATATTATATATTAAGCTATATATGAATTATTGGACAGTTAATTGTGGACTATCAACTGTGGACTGCCGACATTGGACAATTAAAATGAATTAAAATATTGATTATAAAATATGAAACTAAACAATTCTTCAAGTTTGCCACTTGATTTCATCTTAAACCTCATTTGTATCTTGACGATTACAATCTGCGTTCAAACCTTTCATGATTCTTGAAAACACCTCAATCGATAGGATGAATCAACCGCACTTCATCCACGGAAGGAAAGATTTATGCATATAGTTATGCACCTGAGAAACTCTCGACAACTGAGAAGACGTTTAACGCGTAGCTGTGCTAATTCCTTAGTGTTATTATTACCCAAAATAATTTGGTAATCCCTTTCAAAGTAGCAAATTTTGTCACAGCTTCAACAAGTCAACTTCGACTTTTCATTTGAAACAACCTTATTATAACTCTGATATATATATATGCATGCTCTTTTATTGTTACCATAGAACCTTTCATATTCCACCATATTACCAGCAGACGTACTAGCAAACTCGTTGCTTCTTGGCTTAAATCTCTCTGATAAATCATTATATTCATTCATTGAAACCCTATCATATACTCATCCGCATCTTGTAACGAGAACTGCCATACCAATTACCGGGAATCAGCAATCAGTACTTTGAAAACTCACAGCATATCTACATCAACAGTTATATGTATAACATTTATCTCTTAGAATTATAATCTTTCATTCTGAAATTCTGAAAAGCACTCAGTCTATAAATCAATACTCTGAATGTTGAAAAAGTTGAATGAAGCAGCAGAAACTGTAGACAACCGTAAATGACCTTAATCATCGGAAGTTTGATGATAAAGTATAGTATGTTGGAAAAGCTCAGAAAAGTTGGAACTGGAAAAAGAATTGAGCTAACCACGAAGGAGACCAAGGACAAATACAAGGACCATACCCTATATTCAAAAAATTCGGGTAATTCTGGATCCGTTGAAATCTTTAGAGAATATCTTGCTCCAAAATCATGTTAAAATCTTGCGGAAAATCTTTCTTCATCAACCATCGAACTTAGAAATTCCAAAATATCATCATAAATATCTTCGATATTTCTGAAGATATTTTCATAAATATTCTCGTCCGAGACTATTTATCTCTTCGTGCTATCTATATTACATCATAAATGAAACTACTTTAATTCCTAAATTTCTTTAAAATTTGAGTTTGAATTATGAATGATTTTGAAGTAGTGTTGGAAATTGATTCATGAGTTAGTATAATATAATGACACTTGATCAACGTGATTATATTACAGTAAGTCATGCTGAGTTTCTAATGGAACGTGATGATTCACAGATCATAACGTCATCATGTGCCATGTTACATAACTCTTTCATTCTGCTTAACTTCTGAACATATCAAGAAAGTATATTCTTGATAGTTCTATTCTCAGTGATTCTGGTAATTTGACAAATTAAATTGTGCTAATACATTCTTTCTTATTTAGAACATGATGTTTATCCGAAATTCCATACTTACGAATTCTGGGCCGTTACTCGCTTTACTAGAGGTCGGGAGGATAATAAAAAGGCAAAGAGCTCCAAAATATAAGAGAAAGTATAAAGCCCGATAACAACACATAAACTACAAACCGTGTATATCAATGTTTATCGCAACATAAAGACACGGGAGAATTAAAAACACTGTAACCCCAAGGACGAGGTAGAAGAAAACAGATTCCTCTGGTGGGAGTTGGAAAAGGAGGATGATCGTTGTGATAGTAAGGATAAGGACAAGGATCAGGACAGGGTTAAGCATTCTTTACAGTCTTTTGAATTTGGGAATTAAGTATAGGAATAGTAAAAGTAACGGAACGGAAGAAGTTATTTTATAATGAAATATCTGATAGAGAAATTAAGGCAAATCTCCGCATTTAATTAGAGAGATCCTAAATTCCTGATTCGCCGAAGAATCAAATCTTTTAGATTTCGAAGATTTTCTTTAAATCTCTTGAATTCCGGAATTCAACCCTGTTACGTCAAAAGCTAAGGAAAATCTTATTTTCTTCAATTCACTCTTTTGCGATAGCTTCATTCGTATTCTTAGAATAATCGAATTATTTTATCATTATTATTCAATGATGATAAACCTCTAATTATCAACTTATATTGGTCATGAATACATTTTTATTGTTAGCCATGATCACCTCACTCAAATTTTGGGACGAAATTTCTTTAACGGGTTGGTACTGTGACGACCCAGGAATTTCCGACTAAATTTAAACTTAATCTTTATTTAATTTTGATACGATAAGTAAAGTATGTAATGTTGAGTCTAAAATATTTTGAAACAATGTTCATATATGCATTTGACCTTTGACTATTCTCGACGATTCACGAACAAATATTGTAAATAAATTTGTATATATATATATATATATATATATATGTAATTATAAATAATAGTATATATATAATAATTTGAGATGATAAGATACGATTTAATCATTTGAATTGAATACGTAAATAATATACAAAGTAATAAAGTGATTATTAAAATAAAACTATATATAAGTGTACATAATTATTATGATAAGTATATTGGAAAATAAATAAAAAGTTTGACCATTATATGTCATATAATTAGTAAAATATATATAATTAATAATATATAATAATAGTATGTTAAATGCAGATTTAAAATATAATATTATAGTAATATTATTAGTACATCAATTATTACTATTAATATTAATATCATTAATATTACCATTGTTATTAGTATTAGTATAGTTATATTTATTGGAATATAATACAAACTATTATCATTCGATTATTATTAGTATCATTATTATTTATTAATATATAATTATTATTAGTATTTTTCAATAATAATAATATTATTATTATAATTATTATTAGTTAGAATATCTATTAATAATATCATTTATTTAAAAAAAAAGAATACGAGTATGTTATCTGTCAAGTTACTGCCTTTTTATTTTTTTTTTGTTTTCTTCTAAATAGAATTGTCGATCTCAATTATATGATGTTAATTGTCTGTTGCAAAATCACAAGTGGATATCTGCTACATTTTTTTTTATTTTATTACTTCTCTGTTCTTTGATAAAGAACTATGCCGACACCAATTCAGTGTATACATCGATCAATACAAGTTGTCAAGATATTCATTCACCCTTTCTTCATCACTTATCAACGGTACACTACAATTATCTACTGCAAAAATTATCAAATTAAACAGAAAACTCATATAACCAGTCGTATACCTCTGTTTGTGTACTTAAATTCAAAAAGCTCAAATTTGAATGAAATTTCAAAATGTAATAATGCAAACTTTTTTGAAATCCTTCACTTAATCTATCTGGAAAATCTCAGGTATCAATTTTATCTATGGTGTACAAATTTTCGAGTCAAAGATAAATTCTAAAAAGTCAACATATTTGTTCAACAAGAAATTAGAACTTTTCGTGATGTTTTGGATAAAATTGATGTTACAGAAAGTTTATAGAAGGAATTTAGAACAGATTTCATATTATAACTTTTGTCAAAAAAATGTCTAAAATTCATAATCAAGGTTTGGGTGTTCTTCGTGTTATTCAACCGCAGTTACTTAAAATTTTCTGTTTTAATTAATTCAAAAACAATATAGGTCGATTTTGTGTTGTTTGATAAGGCTAAAACTAATTGAGTGACTCGTTGGTGGTTGTGATTTGATCCCTGTTCAAGTTGTTCAAATTGGATTGATGAGGAAGATGGAGGAAAACAGAAAACATTTTAAATGAAATTAAATTCCATAATATAACAAAAAGATAGATTCGGCTGGATGGTTAAGTGTTGGTGTTGGGTTTCGAGAGGTCTCGGGTTCGATTCCTGCTTGGTGCATTTCTTTTTAAAATGAACTCCTAAGGTAGCTTTACATATTAAAACTCATTTTTTTTATTATCATTATTATTGTTAATGTTATTATTATTATTATTATTGTTATTATTATTATTATTATTATCATTGTTATTATAAATTATTATTGTTATTGTTATTGTTATTATTATTATTATTATTATTATTATTATTATTATTATTATTATTATTATTATTATTATTATTATTATTATTATTATTATTATTATTATTATTAGAATTATTAAGTATTAGATAATAATATTATTAAGATCATCATTATTATTATAATTATCGATAATGTTATTATTAGTAATATAACTATTATTATTATTATTATTATTATTATTATTATTATTATTATTACTATTAAAATTATTATTATTAGTATTAGTATTAAAATGATCGATAAAATTATTGTTATTATTATTACTAACATTAGTATTGGAATTAACATTATTATTTTCATTAATACTAGTATTAATATCATTGTTATGTTTATTAAGATTATTATGATTAATACTAGCATAAGTATTATTATTAACAATATCACTATCATTATTAATATGATCATTATTAAAGTTATTATTACTATCACTAGTAAAACGATAATATCAAAACTATCATTTTTAATAAATAAATATTTTGTACATAAAACACCCTTATTATATATATTATAATTATATTGATAATCCATATAACTATATGAAAAACATATTATCATTATATATGGTTACATATAGCAAATTAGGTATTTTTAATATAATACTAAATATATATAGATACCAATATAACTATAATGATCATTTTTGATATATATACAAAATAAACATATATAACACATAATTTAAGATATAATATAAATATATGATTTTAAATGAAATTTAGTATAAATTTTATATAACTACACTTACATAAATAACATATATTAACAAATGAAATTATGTGATTTCCAGTATACATTTTAATATATAAATGAATGATATAGGTTCGTGAATCGAAGGCCAACCCTGCATTGTTCAATGTCGTCATATGTATTTTTACTACAAAATACAGTATTGTGAGCTTCATTTGCCTTTTTACCCTTTATATTTTTGGGCTGAGAATACATGCGCAATTTTTATAAATGATTTACAAAATAGACACAAGTACGTGAAACTACATTCTATGGTTGAATTGTCGAAATCGAATATGCCCCTTTTTATTAAGTCTGGTAATCTAAGAATTAGGGAACATACACCCTAATTGACGCGAATCCTAAAGATAGATCTATTGGGCCTAACGAAACCCATCCAAAGTACTGGATGCTTTAGTACTTCGAATTATTTTATATCATGTCCGAAGGGTTTTCCGGAATGATAGGGGATATTCTTATATATGCATCTTGTTAATGTCGGTTACCAGGTGTTCAATCCATATGAATGATATTTTTGTCTCTATGCATGGGACGTATATTTGTGAGAAATGAAAATCTTGTGGTCTATTAAAATGATGGAAATGATTATTTATGTTAAACTAATGAACTCACCAACCTTTTGGTTGACTCTTTAAAGCATGTTTATTCTCAGGTACGAAAGAAATCTTCCGCTGTGCATTTGCTCATTTTAGGGATATTACTTGGAGTCATTAATGGTATATTTCAAAAGACGTTGCATTCGAGTCGTTGAGTTCATCAAGATTATTATTAAGTTATATATTTAGATATATTATGAAATGGTATGCATGACGTCAACTTTCGTTGAAATGAAAGATTATCTTTTCAAAAACGAATGCAATGTTTTTAAAATGTATCATATAGAGGTCAAGTACCTCGCGATGTAATCAACTGTTGTGAATCGTTTATAATCGATATGGACTTCGTCCGGATGGATTAGGAAGGGTCGCTTCATGAGTTGTGCTACCTATCTTAGACTTGAACTAGTGTTATGATGGTCAAAACTTGGTTAAGATGACACAAAAACATCAACGAGTTGTACACTTGAAGCTATACGCATTAAGGATGAGAACCGTGATGAGCATCAAGCACCAAGAACCCACCAAAACACCTTTACTTACTGTTTATGGAACTGATCAGACCACCTGGGCTACTGGAAAGTTTATTTTCAGTTATTTCGGTTCGAGTAGATGATTTTCCGTTTAGACCTCGTCTTAATCCTAGTTACGGTTTAGGATCTATGGCCTCCCAAAAGTCACTACACCCTATTAACGTTGTGCTGAAATTTCTGACCTACTCGCACTTAAACCGTCACCACGGTCAAACAAAGATGAGTTTGGTTCTGGAAATTGGTCAGTACCTAGGGGACTCATATACGGAGCCATGGCCACTGGTATCACCTCATTTCAGTTTGTATAGAGGTTGTGGCGACTGAACGAAGTCAGCCCTTGTTTCAAACCCTAGTCTTGACTTAAAACTTACTTTACACTTTTTGTTTAATGATGAATGATGATGGTACTTAAGACCTAATTTACATACTTTAAAACCTTTGGGAACTATTTACTGACTTAGTAACTTTTGACTTAGGTTGAGGACCTTTCGGACCAACCACTTGTTTACTATTCCCGCGTATCGACTTTTACTACTTTCCACTGTGAGTTATAGCATCTCTTTTTACTTTAACTATTTTGGGAACTGAGAATACATGCGCGTTTTACGTTTTACATACTAGGCACGAGTACTTAAACTTATTATATGTGTTGGTTATACAACGGCATAAACTTTCCCCTTAGCTCGGTAACGTTTAGTCATTGGTCTTTGAACCGGTGAACGCGAATCTTAGATATGGATCCATAGGGTTTGACATCCCCACTCGGGCTAGTAGCGCTAGCATTTAATGGGTGTTTAATACTTCGTAAACTTACGCACTCGCCAAGTGTACTTTTAGGGGGTGTTATTTACGTTAAGTTAGCTACCAAGTGCCCACGGTTATACATATACTTTTCATAATGTTTTGAAACACTGAAATCTCGTGGCCTACCTTACATTACTGTTATACTTAAACTATAGCTCACCAACCTTTGTGTTGACGTTTTAAGCATATTTTTTCTCAGGTGCTTAAGGTTTGGTTGCTTCCGCTGTAGTTGTCATGCTTTGTAGACTCCCGCTGCGCTTATTAGAGATGTCTTCGCATGAAACGTTTATTTTGCATTCAAACTATGTTACTTTTGAAACAATGAATTTGTAACGACCATTGGGTCACATACTATTATTATCGCCTTCTATTCATAGAGGCACATTATCGTATGTTAAACATTTGGCGTTGGTTATGATGTCACCTTTTCTTATGAATGCAAACTTATTTTAAAACAACATATAGTGTTTGACCTTGTAATGATCCTGTTGTTGATGATCCGTACATGATGGTTTTGTACGGGGCATCACAGACGACCCATTGATTAAAATCGAAATCGAAGCCGACCGAAGACATGACATGATCCACTTTCTCCATTTAAACCCGAACCCCATGCTCCTCATGACTTCAACTAGAAAATCCCAATTTAGGCAATCGAAGGCCTTTTCGAAATCAACTTTGAAAATGAAGCTCTTAACTCGCTTACTTTTAAGATAGTTCAAAGATTCGTTTGCGGTAAGGACCCCGTCAAGAATGAATCTACCCTTAAGGAAAGCACTTTGTTCCCCGCCAACTAACTTTGGAACAACTTTTCTAATTCGGAAAGACAATATCTTTGCCACAGAAACCTGCATGGAAAACAAATTAACCTATCCCAGTTCTATTAGTAGAAATTGAAAGTGAATCATAAACTCGAGGCCCTAAAAATTTTATTTTCTATTGATAACCTTTTAGTTGTATTATCATTTTAAATATATCAAAAAGTTTGACGTTTATAAGAGCACTCTCAACCATGACATCCGCCTTCAGATTAACACACTACTACATCAGCGTCACATCACCATTATTTCTCATTTCCTTTCTATCACTAACTCATCACATATCACTCTCAACCATCACACCCTTCCTCAACCACTATAACTTAATTAATTGAATTATAGTACAAATATAAAAGCAAAATGTACAACTAAATAAAGCCAAACTATTCATGGTGGTATATGCTTAAATATCATGAAATGGATGGCTAAATAGGATTGCAAAGGATTAACATGATGCTCCTAATGGGTGTTTGATATTGACATTGGCATGAGATGGCAAGAAACTCCCGAGTGCTATAAGGATCCATTATTTATATTTTAAACATGAATTAATAAATTTTTGAGACGGGCTTGACTACTATTTGCACTAAGTTTTGTTTTTTATTTTAACTAGTTGGGCGACCTGGCTATGCGCCGATTCTTCACCCTTAATTAACATTAATTACATAGCTAATTATTGAGAAAGTAACTATTAATCTTTTTTTTTCGTTTTGTGGAGGAATGACCCAAAATAGTTATGTGATTGATTTATAATAAGCGTGAAAATAATTATTCATCATTTTTTGTTTTAGTTTTCGTCTTATCGAGAGAAAAGACCCAAATGCTCAATCAATAAAGTGAGACGTACATCAACGATTGATACAAACTATTTATTAAAATAGGAAAAACTATATATATATATATATATATATATATATATATATATATATATATATATATATATATATATATATATATATATATATATATATATATATATATATATATATATATATATATATATGTGTGTGTGTGTGTGTGTGTGTGTGTGTGTGTGTGTGTATAATAACAATAAAACGGTTATTAAAAAATGAGTTACGTGGTTAATTTGTAATAAGAAAAATAGTTAAACGATAACAAAGTCAAAAAGTATTGATTGATTTAATAATAATAATAATAATAATAATAATAATAATAATAACGGAGTGGATAGTATAAATTATGTGGCCGATTTATAAAGAAAGAGAAGTTTTATGGTTAAATTATTAAATGTGAAAAGTTTGTGGTAAGTTTATAAAAATTATAAAGTTAATATTATAAAGATTGTTGTTGAATTGTAAAGAATAAAAAGATTGTGGTAAGTTTGTGAAGTTTATGGATAATATAAATTATGTGGTCGATTTATAAAGAAAGAGAAGTTTTATGGTTAAATTATTAAATGTGGAAAGTTTGTGGTAAGTTTATAAAAATTATAAAGTTAAGTATTATAAAGATTGTGGTTGAATTGTAAAGAATGAAAAGAATGTGAAAAGTTTGTGGTAAGTTCATAAAAATTATAAAGTTAAGTATTATAAAGATTGTTGTTGAATTGTAAAGAATAAAAAGATTGTGGTAAGTTTGTGAAGTTTATGGATAGTATAAATTATGTGGTCGATTTATAAAGAAAGAGAAGTTTTATGGTTAAATTATTAAATGTGGAAAGTTTGTGGTAAGTTTATAAAAATTATAAAGTTAAGTATTATAAAGATTGTGGTTGAATTGTAAAGAATGAAAAGATTGTGGTAAGTTTGTGAAGTTTATAAAGTAAACTATTCATTTTAGCTTTGTCTTTTAGATATATAGATAAATAAATTTCTTTCTGAAATTGTTGTATTTTTTTTTTATATTAAATTTAGGGTATTGATCTTTTAATATTATTGGGCCATAGAGTCTAGTAAAGTGAAAATTGTGTATGGGCCAAAGAATTAAAGGGGGTATCAAACGTATCTTATGGTAATGGGTGGCTGATCATTAATTAGTTAAATTTGAGTAATATGAATTTAGTGTCGGTGAGGAGGCTTAGCATCTACAAGCCCTCATTGTGTTGGCTTCTATTTGTAAGACCGATCATGACATATATAAAAAAACTGGAAACACGAACTACTATTTGACTATCTCGTTAGTGTTTTATCAAAAAAAAAATATTACGGAGTAAATAAAGACAGAACGCTGCAATTATATACTCTAATACTTTTCTAGTCCCCGTACCAATTTAATAATATCCCGATACAAAAAACACAATTTAAAGAATGTTATTATCACAAATTTTTTTTTTCACTTTACAGTTTTACCCTTACTTTTATGCTTCTTTCTGTTTTACTTTCATAAAATATTACTCAGTAAATAAAGACAGAACGCTGCAATTATATACTCTAATACTTTTGTAGTCCCCGTACCAATTTAATAATATCCCGATACAAAAAACACAATTTAAAGAATGTTATTATCACAAATTTTTTTTTTCACTTTACAGTTTTACCCTTACTTTTATGCTTGTTTCTGTTTTACTTTCATAAAATATGGTAGAAAAGAATTTTACCTTTTTGTTCTTATATATTCATGAAAGTAAATTATTAATTTGAGATAACCTAAAAAAGAATATTATACTATTAAATCGAAATAGGGAGAGGACACTTATTTTGAGGAGTGATTCATGCATCACTAGAATTTACTAGTACACCACTAACATTGTAAATTTAATTGGTATTGTAATAGATGTCGCAAGCTATTAGTTGGAACGTGTGGCTACAAAAGCCGTTGTAAATTTGTATTCTTTTTGATCCCCTAGCGTCTTGCTTGGGGTTTTCTATTAAAAATTTCTGCTGTTTCAAAAAAAAGTTTTTACTAGTACACCACTAACATTGTGTTCTCGAATTTTTTTGATAAAAAAAATGTGATGGAAAGGAAAAAGGATAAAAATGATGGAAAATAAGGTAATATAAAATAGCATATAGAAAGAAAAATAACTAACTTGTGAAGATGATTATCAAAAATAATGATAAAGTATTGAAGTTAAAATTACTTGAGACTTTGTTACATTTATATTAGTCATTAATCATTATAGACACGTATGTTTTTTTTTCTTTTGTAATCCGCTCAATTTTTCACCGAACGTATCATTCACTTTCCACTCATCTCCTTTACATTCAAATAAAAAAGTCTAAGAAAGTGTGTTAACAGAAATCTTATGTAGTGGGTTTCCTAATCCTTTTTTTTTTTTTATCTTTCCTTTCTTAATTAAAATTCGAGAATGCCTATTATATTTAAATCTGTTCAATTCCTTTCATTTCTACTCTTAAAAAAATTAGAGAATGCATCGGAAAAAAAATTGAGAATGCAGTGTAAACATGTAACGCCCGTTTGACCGTCATAGATTTTTGTAATTGCTTATATTAAGTTATTGGTATAATTTAAATGGGTAAATATTCGTTACATGCTTATGTGGCCACCACGCTCCATTTGAAGTTGTTTTTTCTATTATTTTTGTGTACATGAGGCTGTTGCCTCCTTACATCTATCCATCTTATCTCATTTCCTTTTTTTGGAAAGTAAAGAAAACCAAACAGACCTTTTTGCTTCCATATCAAAAATCTTGTATCTTAAATCTTCATACTAGCAATTGAATGATTTGCCTTTGTATTTCGCGAATGAAGCAACCAAAACCAAGTATCATTATGCTTGAATCTTGCTTGATTTCATTAAGTTTTATGGGTTTTTTTAAATAAAGATGAACTAAGGTTTAAATCTTGTTAAATGATGTATGTTGCTTGAAACTGTTGTTAGCTATAGCTTAAATATAATCATGATGTTTTTGAATGAATTTCATGGTCAGATCATGCGAAAAATGAGAATTGGGTGTTAAAAACCCGTAACAACATTTGTTGTACCTGTTTCTCAAACGCGTGAGAGTCACTGGCGAGTTTAGTAAGGAAGCAACGAGGTCCGGTGACACTACTAGTTTTTCAAAATTTATTACAAAATTTTATTTTTTTCGGTATATGACACCACTAAATATAATAATGGGACCCCATAAATTTTTAGAGATTATAATTTGATAGTTTGGACTAATAAAGTATTTGAAATTAGCCTACTTATAATTTTATAGTATGAGTATTGAGTATATTAAACACATATAATTGAAGAAAATGTCATAAAAGTTATGCTTTTTATTTACTTTTCAATTTTGCCCTTATATTTTCTTTTTCTATTTCTATATACATACATTAAATGCATAATAGAACTATCTTCTTATTATTTTCTATGTATGGAAGTAGACAATTAATATGGAACATCCCAAAATAAAATATTGAACCACAAAATTAGGGACGGAGAGAGTAACATTGATCAACCATACCATCTATTAAATAATTACAATAACATTGTAGCAAGTAACTTTCTTGATTATGTTTTTTGTAAATTACTGTAGTCAATAGCAATCCCACATAAGTGGGGTATGGGCAGTGGCCGAAGCAGAATTTTTTTCATCGGGGACAAGTAACTTTCTTGATTATGTTTCTCTCTCAATGTTCTATGGTGTAACGACCCGTCAAAATCGCTATTGACGCGGCACGTTAATCATTAATTCCCCAGTGAGGTTTTGACCTCTATATGATACGTTTTGATAAAATATTGCATTCATTAAAATAAGTGACTTTCTAAACATAGAAAGTTATAAGCATGTGGGCAAGTGCTTAGGTATAAGCAAATCCCCAAAATACATAAGTCTTTATTTTACAGGTTGACATCACAGTCCAATTATTTATTACACAACGTAGTTTTGTTTCGAATGCAATAAACTTTATACAAAGCATGAGAGACTCCATGCAGACAACAAGCACATCACAGCGGAAGCAGTCTAAGGACCTGAGAATAAAACATGCTAAAAAGTCAACACGAATGTTGGTAAGTTATAGGTTTAATTGCTCGAGTCATAAATATATATAAAGATAGACCACAAGATTTCATCAAAAGTTTATCAATAGATTCTACGTAACAGAGCACCCTGGTAACTAAACTTAATGCTATAATGATAATTACCCTATTCGTTTTAATACACGCAAATCAATGTGTCATAAACTCAAATAACATACGTCCGTTAAAAGGCTAGCGCTCTAGCTCGAACGGGGATGTCACGCCCTATGGATCCATATACAATTATTCGCATCCACCAGTCCATATCCTATGTACTGGCAGCTACTAGTTACCAAAGCTAAGGGATTTTCGGTTTAACTCAGTGTAAAATTTAATATGTACTTGTGTCTTATTGCGTTTAAAATAAATTGCATGTATTCTCAGCCCAAAAATATTTAAAGTATTTAAAGAGGGAGACTATAAACTCACGGTTCAATATTGAAATTCAATATTGTAGGCAAATTGCGTAGACGTAATGATGGTAGACGACTGTATGGTTGGCCTTGGATTCAAGAACAATACCCCGAACAATACCCAATATTTCCTTAGTTTAAAACGGTTTGAATCCCGAATTAAAACACCCTCGTATATACTTTATTATTATTAAACTTAAATTAAAATTAAAATTTTAATTATAAATATAAACTTAGAACACAGAAAAAAAAGAAAAAAAATATTGTGTGTATAAATTCGTCGAACAAACTGCCTTTTATAGGCATATTTTCTTAATTTGGTCCCCATGCGATCGCATGGGTTTTCAGTGCTTTTGCCATGCGATCGCATGGCTGGGCTGGACAGCTCAAAATGTTTTTGTTTTATAGTTCGTCGACATAATATTTACTGTAGCAAATAGTGTTTTTGGTCCCCATGCGATCGCATGGACTTTTGGTGTATCTGCCATGCGATCGCATGGCTAGTCTGGCCTTTTATTTGCTAGTTTGTCGACATATTATTCACTGTAGCAAATAGTGTTTTACTTTTACATCTTTGATTTATTTGCGTTTCTTCTTATAAATTTTTTTAAAAAAAACTTACGTTATAAAAATAAAGTTTTAAGATTCAGCATAATAGGTTCCTTTATCGTGTCGGAAATATTTTATCCTGTAATTAATTTATTAATATGAAATTTTCTGGGCCTTTACAGTACCTCCCCGTTAAAGAAAATTTCGTCCCGAAATTTTGAGTAGTACCTGTTTTATAAGTGATATCAGTGAATAAATGTGGATACTTTTGCTTCATTTGATCTTCACGTTCCCAAGTAAACTCGGGTCCTCGTCTAGCGTTCCAACGAACCCTAACTATCGGTATTTTGCTTTGTTTTAATTGTTTGACCTCACGGTCCATGATTTCAACAGGTTCTTCGATAAAATGGAGTTTATCATTGATTAGTATTTCGTCAAGAGGAATTACGACATCCTCTTCAGCTAAACATTTCTTTAAATTTGACACGTGAAATGTGTCGTAAACACTACTAAGTTCTTGCGGTAGCTTTAATCGATAAGCAACTGCTCCAATTCTTTCGATGATTTCAAAGGGTCCTACGTACATAGGACGTAGCTTTCCTCGTTTACTGAATCGTACAACGCCTTTTCAGGGTGACACTTTCAACATGACTTTGTCGCCCACTTGAAATTCTAGCGGTTTTCTTCTTACATCAGCATAACTCTTTTGGCGACTCATGGCTGTTTTTAATCGCTGTTGTATTTGAATGATCTTTTCGGTGGTTTCATGAATAATTTATGGTCCAGTAAGTTGTCTTTCTCCTACTTCGCTCCAACAGATAGGAGATCTGCACTTTCTACCGTAAAGTGCTTCAAATGGCGCTGCGTTGATGCTCGTATGATAGCTGTTATTGTATGAGAATTCTGTCAAAGGTAAGTGTCGATCCCAACTGGTTCCAAAGTCAATCACACATGCCCGTAACATGTCTTCCAATATTTGTATTGTTCTTTCACTTTGACCATCTGTCTGTGGGTGATAAGCGGTGCTCATATCTAATCGAGTTCCCAATGCTTTTTGTAATGACTGCCAAACACGTGATGTGAATAGGGTGTCGCGATCAGATATGATGGAGATGGGTACACCATGCCTGGAAACTACTTCCTTCAAATATAGGCGTGCTAATTTCTCCATACTGTCTATCTCCTTTATTGGTAGAAAGTGAGCTGATTTAGTTAGACGATCAACTATCACCCAAATAGTATCATGACTACTTGCAGTCCTTGGCAATTTCGTAATGAAATCCATGGTTATTCTTTCCCATTTTCACTGCGGAATTTCTGGTTGTTGCAGTAATCCTGACGGCTTTTGGTGCTCAGCTTTGACCTTTGCACACGTCAAATATTTGCTTACATAAGTAGCAATTTCTGTCTTCATATTAGGCCACCAATAGAACTTCTTGAGATCGTGGTACATTTTCCCATTTCCTGGATGAATTGAGTACCTCGTTTTGTGTGCTTCATCCAGTACTAGTTGCCTTAGGTTACCATGTTTTGGTACCCATATCCTACCAGCAAAATACAGGGTTCCATCGGCTTTTACTTTAAGCTGCTTTTCTAACCCTTTGCTCATTTCGCCCTTTTCATTTTCTTCTTTTAAAGCTTCTAACTGTGCTACTTGAATTTGCTTTGTGAGATCAGTACGAATTGTAATGTTCAAAGCTCGGACCCTAAGAGGTTTTACTCTTTCTTTTCGACTTAGGGCATCAGCTACAACATTAGCCTTTCCGGGGTGGTAACGGATTTCACAATCGTAATCGTTTAACAACTCTACCCAGCGACTTTGCCTCATATTGAGTTGTTTTTGATCAAAAATATGCTGAAGACTCTTATGGTCGGTGTACACTGTACACTTGGTGCCATATAGATAGTGTCTCCATATTTTGAGTGCAAAAACTACTGCTCCAAGTTCCAAATCGTGCGTCGTATAGTTCTTTTCATGAATTTTTAGTTGTCGTGAGGCATATGCGATAATTTTTGTGCGTTGCATTAATACACATCCTAAACCTTGGCGCGAAGCGTCACAATAGATCACGAAATCATCATTTCCTTCCGGTAATGACAAAATGGGTGCAGACGTTAACTTCTTCTTTAATAACTGGAATGAGGATTCCTGTTCCGTGGACCAATCATACTTCTTTCCCTTTTGAGTCAATGCAGTTAAGGGTTTGGCGATTTTAGAGAAATCTTGAATGAATCTTCGGTAGTAACCAGCAAGACCTAAGAATTGGCGAATTTGTGTTGGAGTCTTCGCAGTTTCCCATTTACTAATGGCTTCGATCTTGGCAGGGTCAACTTTAATTCCATGTTTACTGACAACATGGCCCAAAAACTGTAATTCTTGTAACCAGAAATCACATTTTGAAAATTTTGCGACCAATTCTTCTTTCTTGAGTACCTCCAGTACCAGTCTTAAGTGTTGCTCATGTTCTTCCTTGTTCTTCGAGTAAATCAATATGTCGTCGATAAAAACAATGACAAATTTGTCTAAATACGGTCTACAGATGCGATTCATTAGATCCATGAATACTGCTGGAGCATTAGTCAATCCAAAAGGCATGACTAAAAATTCATAGTGACCGTAACGGGTTCTGAACGCGGTTTTAGGAACATCTTCTTCCTTCACTCTCAGCTGATGATATCCGGAGCGTAGATCAATCTTAGAATAAACACTTGATCCTTGCAATTGATCAAACAAATCATCAATCCTCAGTAATGGGTACCGATTCTTGATCGTTAATTGGTTTAATTCTCGGTAATCTATGCACATTCTCATAGATCCATCCTTCTTCTTGACGAACAGAATAGGAGCACCCCAAGGTGAAAAACTGGGATGAATAAATCCACGGTCCGATAATTCTTGCAACTGGTTTTGTAATTCTTGCATTTCTGAAGGTGCAAGTCTATATGGGGATCGGGCTACAGGTGCTGCTCCTGGTACGAGATCAATCTGGAATTCTACACATCTGTGTGGAGGTAGCCCCGGTAATTCTTCTGGAAATACTTCGGGATATTCTCTTACAACCGACATGTCATCAATGCTTCTTTATTCAGTATCAATCTTCTTTACGTGTGCCAGAATAGCATAACAACCTTTTCTTATAAGTTTCTGAGCCTTCATACAGCTGATAAGGTTCAGTTTCGAGTTGCTCTTCTCCCCATAAATCATTAATGATGTTTCATCATTTCGAGGGATGCGGATTGCTTTCTCAGCGCAAATAACTTCCGCTCTTGTTTTGGACATCCAGTCCATGCCAACGATTACGTCAAAACTTCCTAATTCTACGGGTATCAAATCGATTTTGAAGGTTTCACTAGCGAGATTTATTTCGCAACCATGGCAGATTTTATCGGCTTTTATCAGTTTACCATTAGCTAATTCAATAGTATATTTATCGTCTAGAGGCAATGATGCACATTTTAGTTTAGAACTAAAGTCTTTACACATATAACTTCTATCAGCACCCGTATCAAACATAATAGAAGCTAGTTGATTATTAACGGTAAACGTACCCGTGACAAGATCAGGATCCTCACGTGCTTCACTGGCACTAACATTAAATGGCCTCCCATGTGCGGGTTCTTTGTTCTTCTCCTTATCAGGGCATTTATTTATAAAGTGACCAGACTTCCCGCATCCAAAACATTTATTGACATCGGCCAGTTTTGTCTTTACTTCAGAAACGGTGGCATAACAATCTTTCGCCACATGTCCTTTCTTGTTGCACTTATCACAGACCACTTGGCAATAACCTACATGATGTGTGTAACATCTTTTACAGAACGGATGTGGTCCCTTATAGTTTGGACTAGCAGTTGCCCCATCTTGTTTACCTTTAAAAGTTTCTTGTTTCTTCAGGTGAGTACTTTTGCCCTTATAGTCTTCCCATTTCCTTCAGTTGTCTTGACTTCGGTAATTGGTGCCTTAATCGAACTCTCTGTGATCTGGTCCATGAGTTGGTGTGCCATTGTCATGGCTTCCTGCATCGTATTCGGTTTGGACGATGTAACATTTCCTTTGATATTGATCGATAAACCATCAATATACATATCTATCTTTCGTTTCTCGTTTGGAACCAATTCGGGACACAACAAGGCTAGTTCCATGAAACGCTTTTCATAGTTATTGAGATTCGCGCCGAAAACCTTCAGATTACGTAACTCATATTCCATTTTTCTGATCTCGTTTCGAGGACAGTACTCCTCGATTAGCATCTTTTTCAGTTCTTCCCAAGAGATATCATATGCCGTATCTACTCCTTCTGCTTTAGCATAATTGTTCCACCAAGTAATTGCACCGTCTTGCAACGTGCACGAAGCATACTTTGACTTGTCTCCATCCGCACAATTACTGATTTTGAAAACGGACTCCATCTTTTCGAACCATCGGGTTAGACCTACTGGTCCCTCGGTCCCACTAAACATCTGTGGTTTGCATCCTTGAAAAGTTTTGTATGTGCATCCGTTTCGTGAATTTGTGTTTACGGCTGCTGCTTTAGCTGCTGCTTCGGCTGCTACTTTTGCTGCCTCGGCTGTGCAATTCTTTCATTCACACGTTTCTCGACTAGTTCCTCAAACTCAGCATCCGACATTTGAGACATGTTTCTTCAATAAACACAACAGATATAATTAATCACGTAGAATATTATAGATGTAGCAAGTAATTATTGGTACATCATGGCATATTAATAATATGAACTCATTATTATAAAAGCTGTTTCTTCTTTATTAGCACTTTATAATTATAACTCGGGTAGTACCTACCCGTTAAGTTCATTCATAATAGCTAGTACAAGGAATTAACTACTAAAATCCTAATAATATTCCACTATGAAAAATTATAGCTAGTTACTACGTTATTATGTAATAATAATAATAAGAAGTAGTAATAATACAAATAATCATTCCATGCATTTATTATTAATAAACCAAAATAATACAATACCATACAATACCGATATTTTACATATGCTTATTCTACATAACAAGATAGAGTAGCACACATAAGCAATAGAATAGCGCATGGAAGATTTATGGTTGCGAGGTCGTTTATTCAGAACTATCAGAAACTTCTACCCATTTGGTTCTCTCTGCCAATTGTTTGTGTGTACATGGTCCGACAGACATTCTAGCAGTGTATTTAATTTTTGGTCGGGGTTTTGAGGTACCCGTTGCCTCAGTGGGTTTAATACAATAAGGGTGGTTACGGATTGAATGGTCCTGTTCCTTTTTAATAATTAAGGACTTTTTATTTTTATGGTTCTTTATAGCAAGTTTGAATTCCTTTCCTTTGTTAACTTCTTTTTCAGTAATATCATTTACTTCATCCTCCTCCTCCTCACTAATCTCACCTAATGAACTGTCTGAGTCATGTGTACGAGAATATGTACCGGTGGTCATGAACCGATATCTGCCAGGCGTAATCGGCATAACCCACTCGTCGACGGTGTATCTGGCCCAATGTCCGTGTTCATTTAGAAATGGACGATCCTCGTTTATTCCAGGGATCATGGGTCCATGCCAACGATACTGTGGCTCTGAAAAACTAGAGCTGGGTGGATCTGGGACCTCCTCTGGGTTAACCTGAAGTTGAGATTCCCCAGCTAACACAATTTCTTCTTTAATAGGTATTGGAACGCCCTTTTCAGTTGTGGATAGAATAGATACAGTGTCTGATTCCGAGTCGTACAAAATGATAGGATTAGAAGAAGTCATCTATCACATAATTGAAACAACAATTAGGTTAGTATATAAATATATCACATATAATGTTTTTGATAAAATGATAAGCAAAAATCGGTAAAAACAGATATGGTCATAGTCCAGACTCACTAATGCATCCTAACAATTACCAGTTAAACACATTAATGCAAATTCTGGTTCCCTATAACCTCAAGCTCGGATACCAACTGTAACGACCCGTCAAAATTGCTATTGACGCGGCATGTTAATCATTGATTCCACAGTGAGGTTTTGAATTCTATATGATACGTTTTGATAAAAATATTGCATTCATTAAAATAAGTGACTTTCTAAACATAGAAAGTTATAAGCATATGGGCGAGTGCTTAGGTATAAGCAAATTCCCAAAATACATAAGTATTTATTTTACAGGTTGACATCACAGTCCAATTACTTATTACACAACGTAGTTTTGTTTCGAATGCAATAAACTTTATACAAAGCATGAGAGACTCCATGCAGGCAACAAGCACATCACAGCGGAAGCAGTCTAAGGACCTGAGAATAAAATATGCTAAAAAGTCAACACGAATGTTGGTGAGTTATAGGTTTAATTGCTCGAGTCATATATATATATAAAGATAGACCACAAGATTTCATCAAAAGTTTATCAATAGATTCTACGTAACAGAGCACCCTGGTAACTAAACTTAACGCTATAATGATAATTACCCTATTCATTTTAATACACGCAAACCAACGTGTCATAAACTCAAATAACATACGTCCGTTAAAAGGCTAGCGCTCTAGCTCGGATGGGGATGTCAAGCCCTATGGATCCATATACAATTATTCGCGCCCACCAGTCCATATCCTATGTAGTGGCAGCTACTAGTTACCAAAGCTAAGGGATTTTTGGTTTAACTCAGTGTAGAATTTAGTATGTACTTGTGTCTTATTACGTTTAAAATAAATTGCATGTATTCTCAGCCCAAAAATATTTAAAGTATTTAAAGAGGGAGACTATAAACTCACGGTTCAATATTGAGATTCAATATTGTAGGCAAATTGCGTAGACGTAATGATGGTAGACGACTGTATGGTTGACCTTGGATTCAAGAACAATACCCCAAACAATACCCAATATTTCCTTAGTTTAAAACGGTTTGAAACCCGAATTAAAACACCCTCGTATATACTTTACTATTATTAAACTTAAATTAAAATTAAAATTTTAATTATAAATATAAACTTTGAACACAGAAAAAAAAGAAAAGAAATATTGTGTGTATAAATTCGTCGAGCAGACTGCCTTTTATAGGCATATTTCCTGAATTTGGTCCCCATGCGATCGCATGGGTTTTCAGTGCTTTTGCCATGCGATCGCATGGCTGGGCTGGACAGCTCAAAATGTTTTTGTTTTCTAGTTCGTCGACATAATATCTGCTGTAGCAAATAGTATTTTTGGTCCCCATGTGATCGCATGGGCTTTTGGTGTATCTGCCATGCGATCGCATGGCTAGTCTGGCCTTTTGTTTCCTAGTTTGTCGACATATTATTCACTGTAGCAAATAGTGTTTTACTTGTACATCTTTGATTTATTTGCGTTTCTTCTTATAAATTTTTTTAAAAAAAAAACTTACGTTATAAAAATAAAGTTTTAAGATTCAGCATAATAGGTTCACTTATCGTGTCGGAAACATTTTATCCTGTAATTAATTTATTAATATGAAATTTTCTGGGTCTCTACATATGGATAGAGAGACTGCTTCCGAATGAACCTCCAAATAATAAGTAGGTTAAGTGTGAGACGCCATGAAATGGATTATCCATTTTTACGATGGTTGTTATAATGACAATAGTAAAAAATACGCAAATCTTATATTTTGCGATATGTTTGTGTTTTGAACGTTACCCGACCCGACCCGACCCGATTTGACCCGCCAAATTCAATATTTTGTGCAAGGAAGTTATCAAATAAAATTTTGTGACCCCATTGGCTTTTGATCCTAGAATATCCACTGGTGAGAGTCTCTCGCGTGTGTGAGAGCCGTGTCTCACACGTGTGACAGTCCTCTCGCGCGCGTGGGAGTCCTCTCAAGCAAGTGAGAGTCCTGTTAGACAAGTGAGAGTCCTAGCACACAGTCGTGCCTCCCACGCGAGTCTAGGTCTATCACGCATATCTAATGTCTCCCACTCCTATGAAATCAAAAATGTGCGATTGAGTTGGACTAGTTCTCGTGTACGCATGTCATGTCAGACGTGCACATGACTGACTCATGTCATGAATGAGAGACTCACACGCGTATGTGTTGTGACAGGGAATGGGTCAGGTGCAATTTTGACCCATATGTCGTTCATGACTGTATGATTGATACTATTATTGATTGGAGTAATGTCCTGAGTTAGTATGTGATATTCTTATGAGACAAGGGAAAAGAGAAGAGTTAGTAGCATTGCACTACTGAGTTTATGCTGTTATTAGGTGAGTGGGTATCGTTGCGAATGTTATTGAATAGTAATAAGTTTAGTTACTATGTGCTTGTATGAGGACTATATTGTAACACCCTTTTTTTTAAATCACAGCGAAAGACTGAATTCACATAAATACGCTTAGCTAATTACAAACATGATTATTACAAATCATCTAGTTAATTACTTAATTACAAACCACAGGTGTTACGTTAAACGACCAGTTACATAATTACAAAAGTTAAGACATCAGAGTTCATCTTGTCGAACATATCTTCAACATTATTGGGTTCAAGTCCAATAGACATAAATGAATTGCTTTGACTTCACGTGATTCTTTTTCTTTTTCAAATTTCTTCAAGTTCTTTTAGATATATATCTACCATTCAACTAAGTTTGTTATCAATTACTTCATCGGTTTTTTTCAACAAAACCTTCTCTTTTTCTTCTAGATTGTTCAACCTTCGTTGTTTTGTAGATCTAAGGGTATGATCGGACGTTCGGCCACCGGCATCTCGCCGGTGGTTCGGGTTTTTTGGCTTTTTGTGTAATAAAGTTCAACTGCTTCCTTCTCCTCTGACGTCACTGGGTTTGTTCGCCTTCTCTGGTCACTGGTAAGGCGGGTAGGCGGCGATTCCGGGTTGTTTCATCACAGGATCTGCTTGCTGAACATGGTTTGGAGTTAGCGGGTCCTTCCGATCGGCTAATGGGGTTAAGGTTTGTCCTCTTATTTCCTTGGTTTCAGTGCCTTTTACAGGTTTCATTTTCTTCGATGTGTGTAGGAGACAAGCTCCGTCGGAGCTCTACACCCACTTAGGTTGGGTTGCGGCTTTTTGGTGGTGGGCCTTGGATCTTGTGGGTTGGTGGTTGCAGTGATGTTTGTGTGTTGAAACCCTTGGATTCCAGCTGTTTAGCGGCTGTTGGCGGCTGCCGGCGGTTACCTAGGAAGGTTGGTGAAATGTCCCGTTCATATTGATTATAAACGTTCCATATTAATTGATTTCGTCGCGAGGTTTTGACCTCTATATGAGACGTTTTTCAAAAACTGCATTCATTTTTAAAACAACCAAAACCTTTATTTTATCGATAAAGGTTTAAAAAGCATTACGTAGATTATCAAATAATGATAATCCAAAATATACCGTTTACACACGACCATTACATAATGGTTTACAATAAGAATATATTACATCAAAAATAAGTTTCTTGAATGCAGTTTTTACATAATATCATATAAGCATGGACTCCAAATCTTGTCCTTATTTTAGTATGCAACAGCGGAAGTTCTTAATAATTACCTGAGAATAAACATGCTTAAAACGTCAACAAAAATGTTGGTGAGTTATAGGTTTAACCTATATATTATCAAATCATAATAATAGACCACAAGATTTCATATTTCAATATAAATCCCATACATAGAGATAAAATTCATTCATATGGTCAACACCTGGCAACCGACATTAACAAGATGCATATAAGAATATCCCCTATCATTCCGGGAAATCCTTCGGACATGATATAAACGAATTCGAAGTACTAAAGCATTCGGTACTTTGGATGGGGTTCGTTAGGCCCAATAGATCTATCTTTAAGATTCGCGTCAATTAGTAGATCGGTTTACTAATTCTTAGGTTACCAAGAAAAAGGGGCATATTCAGCTCCGATCATTCACCCATATAATGTAGTTTCAATTACTTGTGTCTATTTCGTAAAACATTTATAAAACTGCATGTATTCTCATCCCAAAATATTAGATTTTAAAAGTGGGACTATAACTCACTTTCACAGATTTTTACTTCGTCGGGAAGTAAGACTTAGCCACTTAAGTACATATATATCAAAGTATGTTCAAAATATATTTACAACATTTTTATTACGTTTTACTGTTTTAAATTTATTAAGTCAGCTGTCCTCGTTAGTAACCTACAACTAGTTGTCCACAGTTAGATGTACAGAAATAAATCAATATATATATTATCTTGAATCAATCCACGACCCAATGTATACACGTCTCAGGATAGATCACAACTCAAAGTATATATATTTTTAGAATCAACCTCAACCCTATATAGCTAACTCCAACATTACTGCATATAGAGTGTCTATGGTTGTTCCAAATAATATATATACATGGGTCGATATGATATGTCAAAACATTTGCATACGTGTCTATGGTATCCCAAGATTATATTAGAATACATGTATAATACAATATAAGTTAGCTAGGATATGATTTGTATAGAATTGTTACAATATTTCCCGTAGCTACAACAATCAAAAAAATATCCAATCTTGTTTTACCCATAACTTCTTCGTTTTAAATCCGATTTGAGTGAATTAAATTGCCATGGTTTCATATTGAACTCTATTTTATGAATCTAAACATAAAAAGTATAGGTTTATAGTAGGAAAAATAAGTTACAAGTTGTTTTTGTAAAGGTAGTCATTTCAGTCGAAAGAACGACTTCTAGATGACCATTTTGGAAAACATACTTCCACTTTGAGTTTAACCATGATTTTTGGATATAGTTTCATGTTCATAAGAAAAATCATTTTCCCAGAAGAACAACTTTTAAATCAAAGTTTATCATAGTTTTTAATTAACTAACCCAAAACAGCCCGCGGTGTTACTACGACGGCGTATATCCGGTTTTACGATGTTTTTCGTGTTTTCCGGTTTTAAATCATTAAGTTAGCATATCATATAGATATATAACATGTGTTTAGTTGATTTTAAAAGTCAAGTTAGAAGGATTAACTTTTGTTTGCGAACAAGTTTAGAATTAACTAAACTATGTTCTAGTGATTACATGTTCAAATCTTCGAATAAGATAGTTTTATATGTATGAATCGAATGATGTTATGAACATCATTACTATCTCAAGTTTAGTAGGTAAACCTACTGGAAGTGACAAGAAATGATCTAGCTTCAAAGGATCCTTGGATGGCTTGAAAGTTCTTGAAGTAGAATCATGACACGAAAACAAGTTCAAGTAAGATTATCACTCGAATTAAGATAGTTATAGTTATAGGAATTGAATCAAAGTTTGTATAGGAGTATTACCTTGATTTAGAATGATATCTTACTGTAAACAACAAGGATTTCTTGAGGTTGGATAATCACTTTACAAGATTGGAAGTGAGCTAGTAAACTTGGAAGTATTCTTGATTTTATGAAACTAGAACTTGTAGAATTTATGAAGAACACTTAGAACTTGAAGATGGAACTTGAGAGAGATCAATTAGATGAAGAAAATTGAAGAATGAAAGTGTTTGTAGGTGTTTTTGGTCGTTGGTATATGGATTAGATATAAATGATATGTAATTTTGTTTTCTTGTAAATAAGTCATGAATGATTACTCATATTTTTGTAATTTTATGAGATATTTCATGCTATTTGCCAAATGATGGTTCCCACATGTGTTAGGTGACTCACATGGGCTGCTAAGAGCTGATCATTGGAGTGTATATACCAATAGTACATACATCTAAAAGCTGTGTATTGTACGAGTACGAATACGGGTGCATACGAGTAGAATTGTTGATGAAACTGAACGAGGATGTAATTGTAAGCATTTTTGTTAAGTAGAAGTATTTTGATAAGTGTGTTGAAGTCTTTCAAAAGTGTATGAATACATATTAAAACACTACATGTATATGCATTTTAACTGAGTCGTTAAGTCATCGTTAGTCGTTACATGTAAGTGTTGTTTTGAAACCTTTAGGTTAACGATCTTGTTAAATATTGTTAACCCAATGTTTATTATATCTAATGAGATGTTAAATTATTACATTATCATGATATTATGATATATTAATATATCTTAGTATGATATATATACAGTTAAATGTTGTTACAACGATAATCGTTACATATATGTCTCGTTTCGAAATTCTTAAGTTAGTAGTCTTGTTTTACATATGTAGTTCATTGTTAATATACATAATGACATGTTTTCTTATCATTTATCTTGATTAAACATAGTGTAACAATATCTTAATATGATTCATATGTAATTAGTAAGACGTTGTTATAACGATAATCGTTATATATCGTTTCGAGTTTCTTAATTCAATAAACACAATTTTATGTATATAACTCATTGTTAAAATACCTAATGAGATAATTACTTATCATAATATCATGTTAATTATATATATAATCATATATATGTCATCATATAGTTTTTACAAGTTTTAACGTTCGTGAATCACCGGTCAACTTGGGTGGTCAATTGTCTATATGAAACCTATTTCAATTAATCAAGTCTTAACAAGTTTGATTGCTTAACATGTTGGAAACACTTAATCATGTAAATATCAATTTCATTTAATATATATAAACATGGAAAAGTTCGGGTCACTACAGTACCTACCCGTTAAATAAATTTCGTCCCGAAATTTTAAGCAGTTGGAGGTGTTGACGTATCTTCTGGAAATAAGTGCGGGTATTTCTTCTTCATCTGATCTTCTCGTTCCCAGGTGAACTCGGGTCCTCTACAAGCATTCCATCGAAAACAATTCGTATCTTGTTTTGTTTAAGTCTTTTAACCTCACGATCCATTATTTCGATGGGTTCTTCGATGAATGGAAGTTTTTCGTTGATTTGGATTTCGTCTAACAGAATAGTGAGATCTTGTTTAGCAAAACATTTCTTCAAATTTGAGACGTGGAAAGTGTTATGTACAGTCGCGAGTTGTTGAGGTAACTCAAGTCGATAAGCTACTGGTCCGACACGATCAATAATCTTGAAGGGTCCAATATACCTTGGATTTAATTTCCCTCGTTTACCAAATCGAACAACGCCTTTCCAAGGTGCAACCTTAAGCATGACCATCTCTCCAATTTCAAATTCTATATCTTTTTTTAATGTCGGCGTAGCTCTTTTGTCGACTTTGGGCGGTTTTCAACCGTTGTTGAATTTGGATAATCTTCTCGGTAGTTTCTTGTATTATCTCCGGACCCGTAATCTGTCTATCCCCTACTTCACTCCAACAAATTGGAGACCTGCACTTTCTACCATAAAGTGCTTCAAACGGCGCCATCTCAATGCTAGAATGGTATCTGTTGTTGTAGGAAAATTCTGCTAACGGTAGATGTCGATCCCAACTGTTTCCGAAACTAATAACACATGCTCGTAGCATGTCTTCAAGCATTTGTATCGTCTTTTCACTCTACCCATCAGTTTGTGGATGATAGGCAGTACTCATGTCTAGACGAGTTCCTAATGCTTGCTGTAATGTCTGCCAGAATCTTGAAATAAATCTGCCATCCCTATCAGAGATAATAGAGATTGGTATTCCATGTCTGGAGATGACTTCCTTCAAATACAGTCGTGCTAACTTCTCTATCTTGTCATCTTCTCTTATTGGCAGGAAGTGTGCTGATTTGGTGAGACGATCAACTATTAGCCAAATAGTATCAAAACCACTTGCAGTCCTTGGCAATTTAGTGATGAAATCTATGGTAATGTTTTCCCATTTCCATTTCGGGATTTCGGGTTGTTGAAGTAGACCTGATGGTTTCTGATGCTCCGCTTTGACCTTAGAACACGTCAAACATTCCCCTACGTATTTAGTAACACCGGCTTTCATACCTAGCCACCAAAAATGTTTCTTGAGATCCTTGTACATCTTCCCCGTTCTAGGATGTATTGAGTATCTGGTTTTACGAGCTTCTCTAAGTACCATTTCTCTCATATCTCCAAATTTTGGTACCCAAATTCTTTCAGCCCTATACCGGGTTTCGTCTTCCCAAATATTAAGATGCTTCTCCGATCCTTTGGGTATTTCATCCTTTAAATTTCCCTCTTTTAAAACTCCTTGTTGCGCCTCCTTTATTTGAGTAGTAAGGTTAGTGTGAATCGTTATATTCATAGCTTTTACTCGAATGGGTTCTCTGTCCTTTCTGCTCAAGGCGTCGGCTACCACATTTGCCTTCCCCGGGTGGTAACGAATCTCAAAGTCGTAATCATTCAACAATTCAATCCACCTACGCTGCCTCATATTCAGTTGTTTCTGATTAAATATGTTTTGAAGACTTTTGTGGTCGGTATATATAATACTTTTGACCCCATATAAGTAGTGCCTCCAAGTCTTTAATGCAAAAATAACCGCGCCTAATTCCAAATCATGCGTCGTATAATTCTGTTCGTGAATCTTCAATTGTCTAGACGCATAAGCAATTACTTTCATTCGTTGCATTAATACACAACCGAGACCTTACTTTGAGGCGTTACAATATATCACAAAATTATCATTCCCTTCAGGTAATGACAATATAGGTTCCGTAGTTAACTTTTTATTTAACAATTAAAACGCTTTCTCTTGTTCATATTTCCATTAAATTTCTTCCCTTTATGCGTTAATGCAGTCAAGGGTTTTGCTATTCTGGAAAAGTCTTGGATGAACCTTCTGTAGTAACCAGCTATTCCTAAAAACTGACGTATGTGTTTTGGAGTTTTCGGGGTTTCCCACTTTTCAACGGTTTCAATATTTACTGGATCCACCTGAATACCTTCTTTGTTCACTATGTGACAGAGGAATTGAACTTCTTCCAACCAAAATGCACACTTTGAAAACTTAGCGTACAGTTTTTATTTTCTCAGCAACTCTACCACTTTTCTCAAATGTTCTTCGTGCTCTTGATCATTCTTCGAGTAAATAAGTATGTCATCGATAAAAACAATGATAAACTTGTCAAGATATGGCCCACACACTCGGTTCATGAGGTCCATGAACACAGCTGGTGTGTTAGTCAATCCAAACGGCATAACCATAAACTAGTAATGACCGTAACGCGTCCTAAAAGCAGTCTTTGGAATATCATCCTCCTTCATCCACATTTGATGATATCCAGAACGTAAATCGATCTTCGAATAAACAGACGAGCCTTGTAGTTGATCAAATAAGTCATCGATTCTCGGTAGTGGGTAGCGGTTCTTGATGGTAAGTTTGTTCAACTCTCGGTAGTCAATACACAACCTAAATGTACCATCTTTCTTCTTGACAAACAAAACAGGAGCTCCCCATGGTGATGTGCTTGGTCGAATAAAACCACGCTCTAAAAGTTCCTGTAACTGACTTTGTAATTCTTTCAATTCACTGGGTGCGAGTCTTTATGGAGCACGAGCTATTGGTGCAGCTCCTGGTACAAGGTCTATTTGAAATTCAACGGATCGATGTGGGGGTAATCCCGGTAATTCTTTCGAAAATACATCGGGAAATTCTTTTGCGACGGGAACCTCACTGATGTACTTTTCTTCAGGTTTAACTTCTTCGATGTGTGCTAGAATGACATAACAACCTTTTCTTATTAGTTTTTGCGCCTTCAAACTACTAATAAGATTTAATTTCGCGTTGTTCTTTTCTCCGTATACCATTAAAGGTTTTCCTTTTTCACGCATAATGCGAATCGCATTTTTGCAACAAACGACCTCTGCTCTCACCTTTTTTAACCAGTCCATGTCAATTAATACATCAAAACTTCCTAACTCGACTGGTATTAAATCAATTTTAAACGTTTCATCCCCCAGTTTAATTTCTCTCTCCCGACATATATTATCTGCTGAAATTAATTTACCGTTTGCTAATTCAAGTAAAAATTTACTATCTAAAGGCGTCAATGGGCAACTTAATTTAGCACAAAATTCTCTACTCATATAGCTTCTATCCACACCCGAATCAAATAAAACATAAGCAGATTTATCATCAATAAGAAACGTACCCATAACAAGCTCAGGGTCTTCCTGTGCTTCTGCCGCATTAATATTGAAAACTCTTCCACGGCCCTGCCCATTAGTATTCCCCTGATTCGGGCAATTTATAATAATGTGGCCTGGTTTTCCACATTTATAACAAACAGCGTTGGTATTACTTGCTCCGACACTATTCGTTTCGGCATTACTTGTTCCGACATTATTTGTTCCTTTTGGTCTGTTAAACTTTGGTCCGTAGACCTCACACTTTGTCGCGCTATGACCATTTCTTTTACACCTGTTGCAAAATGTCGTGCAAAACCCCTAATGATTTTCTTCACACCTATGACATGGCTGTTTTTGGTTTTTGTTGCCGTTATTGTTATTGAGGTTGTTGTTGGGATTGTTATTGTTGTTGAAACGGTTGTTGTAGTTATTGTTGTTGTTGGGATGTTTGTTGTAGTTATTGTTAGGATTGCGATTATTGTTGCGATTGTTGTTGCGGTTGTTGGGATAGTTGTTGCGATTGTGGTTGTAATTGTTGTTGTTGTTGTACTGGTGACTCTTGTCACTGTTTTCCTCCCACTTCCTCTTGAGTTATTTCGTGTTGGCTTCTTCTGTCGCCTGCTCTTTAATTCTTCCCTCAATCTGATTTATGAGTTTATGAGCCATTCGACTTGCCTTCTGTATAGAAGCAGGCTCATGTGAACTCACATCTTCTTGAATCCTTACTGGTAACCCTTTTACAAACGCGTCGATCTTCTCTTCTTCATCTTCGAATGCTCCCGGACACAATAGGCACAACTATGTGAATCGTCGTTCATATGTGGTAACGTCGAACCCATGTGTTCGTAACTCTCTAATTTCTACCTTGAGTTTATTGACTTCATTTCTAGGACGGTACTGCTCGTTCATCAATTGCTTGAATACCGACCACGGTAGTACGTAAGCAGCATTTTGTCCTACCTGTTCAAGATAGGTGTTCCACCACGTTAACGCAGTACCTGTGAAGGTATGCGTAGCGTACTTAACTTTGTCCTCTTCAGTACACTTACTTATGGCAAACACCGATTCAACTTTCTCGGTCCACCGTTTCAATCTAATTGGTCCTTTGGTTCTATCAAATTCCAAAGGTTTGCAGGCGGTGAATTCTTTGTAGGAACCTCCTACACAATTTCTTGCGCCGTTAGCTGCATTGCTAGATTCAGAGTTATTGTTGGTATGTAGCGCAGCCTGTACTGCGGCTATGTTTGCAGCAAGAAAGGTACGAAATTCCTCTTCGCTCATATTCATGGTGTGTCGAGTAGTCGGTGCCATTTCCTTCAAAATAGCCAACTAAATCGAGTTAATCATACAGAATATTAAGAGTAGACAATAGTATTTCGTAGCATAATATGAACTCATTTATAAAGGCTTTTTCTTCATATTAGCGTTTTATAAGTTTAAATTCTGGAACTACTTACCCGTTAAGTTCATACTTAGTAGCTAATATACAATTCAACTACTACAATTCCATATGAAAAACTGATTATAATAATATATCACATACAAATATTTTTCAAACTTACAACTTCGCTATATTACATATAACATGAAATATAGTACACTATGATACATGACAGTTTTGAAGATAAATCTAGTTAATACGCAAGTTGTTCAGCAAAGGAAATAAAGACACGTAATTCATAAGTCCAGAAACAAGTCATGCATTCTGGTTTTACTAAGACGACTTCCCATCCTTGGTCTTGTGGAAAATAACCGTTATGACCATTGGCTAGGCAGCATGTTGTAATGCCGTCAAAAGGACGAGGGTTTCGTAATGTCCAACAGCCCCGTAATAATCTAAAAACCTTGTTTCTCACCCCAACTACTGAATCCGTCACTTGTGGGAAGGTTTTATTTAAAAGTTGCAATCCGATGTTCTTTTTCTCACTTTGGTAAGAAGCGAACATCACTAACCCTTAAGCATAACATGCTTCTTTATGTTGCATGTTAGAAGCTCTTTCTAATTCACAAAATCCTATGTTGGGATATGTTGAGTCAAAATAGGTTCTTAACCCGTAGCGTAAAATTGCATTTGGGTTCCCCACATTTAATGCTTTAAAGAAAACACGGCGTAACTTACGGTTTCCCCAATGTGATATACCCCACCTATCAAAGGAAAGCCTTTTATAAACTAAGGCATTTCTGGAAAGTCTTTCAAATGTTTGACAAGTTAATTTCGCCATAACTAAATGTGCTGATGAATTCTGACCGACTCTAGACAAGATTTCCTCAATCATATCCTCTGGTAGGTCTTCTAAAATATTGGGTTATCTACCCCTAACGTCCATTTTGTTTTTATACTGTAAAATAGACAAGGAATAGATTCGTAATAACAAACAATACAAGCATTTTTTACATAGAACATAAAAGTACAAGCACATTACAATACATATAATACACTGCATGATTATAACCCTCTAATCTGAATCACTGGTTTCTTCTTCTTCGGACTTGGTTCGTTTTTATAATTTTCTAGGAATATATGGTGTTCCTTTAATACGAGCCGTCGTTTTCCATAATGGTTTAGAAAAACCTGGTGGTTTAGAGGTTCCCGGGTCATTGTTACATTTTAGGAAATACGGATGTTTCCGATACATATAAAGTTCATCGGGGTTGGAATCGGGTTTCTCTATTTTTATACCTTTTCCCTTATTATTTTCTTTCGCTTTATTAAATTGGGTCGAGGTAATTTCTATAACATCATCGGAATCCTCATCGGGATCCGATTCATCGGAAAATTGGTAATCTTCCCAATATTTTGCTTCCTCGGCGGAAACACCATTGACCATTATTAACTTTGGTCCGTTGGTTGAGGATTTTCTTTTATTTAATCGATTTACTATAGGTATCAATATTTCTTCCTCCGTAACCTCTTCTTCTTCCGGTTCCTCCTCTTCCGATTCCTCCTCTTCTGGTTCCTCTTCTTCCAATTCCTCCTCTTCCGGTTCCTCCTCTTCCGGTTCCTCTTCGGGAATTTGTGAATCTTCCCAAAATATATTCGACTCTTCATTATTATTAGGTGAATCAATGGGATTTGTACTAGAGGTAGACATCTATCACACAATATCAAACACGTTAAGAGATTAATATATCACATAATATTTACATGTTAATAATATATAGTTTCCAACAAAAAAAAAATGTTAAGCAATCGTTTTTGAAGAAAAACACGGTCGAAGTCCAGACTCACTAATGCATCCTAACAAACTCAGTAAGACACACTAATGCAATTTTCTGGTTCTCTAAGACCAACGCTCGGATACCAACTGAAATGTCCCGTTCATATTGATTATAAACGTTCCATATTAATTGATTTCGTCGCGAGGTTTTGACCTCTATATGAGACGTTTTTCAAAGACTGCATTCATTTTTCAAACAACCATAACCTTTATTTTATCGATAAAGGTTTAAAAAGCATTACGTAGATTATCAAATAATGATAATCTAAAATATACCGTTTACACACGACCATTACATAATGGTTTACAATAAGAATATATTACATCAAAAATAAGTTTCTTGAATGCAGTTTTTACATAATATCATACAAGCATGGACTCCAAAGCTTGTCCTTATTTTAGTATGCAACAGCGGAAGCTCTTAATAATCACCTGAGAATAAACATGCTTAAAACGTCAACAAAAATGTTGGTGAGTTATAGGTTTAACCTATATATTATCAAATCATAATAATAGACCACAAGATTTCATATTTCAATATACATCCCATACATAGAGATAAAATTCATTCATATGGTGAACACCTGCTAACCGACATTAACAAGATGCATATAAGAATATCCCCTGTCATTCCGGGAAATCCTTTGGACATGATATAAACGAATTCGAAGTACTAAAGCATCCGGTACATTGGACGGGGTTCGTTAGGCCCAATAGATCTATCTTTAGGATTCGCGTCAATTAGTAGATTGGTTTACTAATTCTTAGGTTACCAAGCAAAAGGGGCATATTCGGCTTCGATCATTCACCAATATAATGTAGTTTCAATTACTTGTGTCTATTTCGTAAAACATTTATAAAACTGCATGTATTCTCATCCCAAAATATTAGATTTTAAAAGTGGGACTATAACTCACTTTCACAGATTTTTACTTCGTCGGGAAGTAAGACTTGGCCACTGGCCGATTCACGAACCTATAACAAATATGTACATATATATCAAAGTATGTTCAAAATATATTTACAACATTTTTAATACGTTTTACTGTTTTAAATTTATTAAGTCAGCTGTCCTCGTTAGTAACCTACAACTAGTTGTCCACAGTTAGATGTACAATAATAAATCAATATATATTATCTTGAATCAATCCACGACCCAGTGTATACACGTCTCAGGCTAGATCACAACTTAAAGTATATATATTTTTGGAATCAACCTCAACCCTGTATAGCTAACTCCAACATTACTGCATATAGAGTGTATATGGTTGTTCCAAATAATATATATACATGGGTCGATATGATATGTCAAAACATTTGCATACGTGTCTATGGTATCCCAAGATTACATTATAATACATGTATAATACAATATAAGTTAGCTAGGATATGATTTGTATAGAATTGTTACAATATTTCCCGTAGCTACAACAATCAAAAAAATATTCAATCTTGTTTTATCCATAACTTCTTCGTTTTAAATCCGATTTGAGTGAATCAAATTGCTATGGTTTCATATTGAACTCTATTTTATGAATCTAAACATAAAAAGTATAGGTTTATTGTCGGAAAAATAAGTTACAAGTCGTTTTTATAAAGGTAGTCATTTCAGTCGAAAGAACGAAGTCTAGATGACCATTTTGGAAAACATACTTCCACTTTGAGTTTAACCATGATTTTTGAATATAGTTTCATGTTCATAAGAAAAATCATTTTCCCAGAAGAAAAACTTTTAAATCAAAGTTTATCATAGTTGTTAATTAACTAACCCAAAACAGCCCGCGGTGTTACTACGACGGCGTATATCCGATTTTACGGTGTTTTTCGTGTTTTCTGGTTTTAAATCATTAAGTTAGCATATCATATAGATATATAACATGTGCTTAGTTGATTTTAAAATTCAATTTAGAAGGATTAACTTTTGTTTGCGAACAAGTTTAGAATTAACTAAACTATGTTCTAGTGATTACATGTTCAAATCTTCGAATAAGATAGTTTTATATGTATGAATCGAATGATGTTATGAACATCATTACTACCTCAAGTTTAGTAAGTAAACCTACTGGAAGTGACAAGAAATGATCTAGCTTCAAAGGATCTTGGATGGCTTGAAAGTTCTTGAAGTAGAATCATGACACGAAAACAAGTTCAAGTAAGATTATCACTCGAATTAAGATAGTTATAGTTATAGGAATTGAATCAAAGTTTGTATATGAGTATTACCTTGATTTAGAATGATATATTACTGTAAACAATAAGGATTTCTTGAGGTTGGATGATCACTTTACAAGATTGGAAGTGAGCTAGTAAACTTGGAAGTATTCTTGATTTTATGAAACTAGAACTTGTAGAATTTATGAAGAACACTTAGAACTTGAAGATGGAACTTGAGAGAGATCAATTAGATGAGTAAAATTGAAGAATGAAAGTGTTTGTAGGTATTTTTGGTCGTTGGTATATGGATTAGATATAAAGGATATGTAATTTTGTTTTCATGAAAATAAGTCATGAATGATTACTCATATTTTTGTAATTTTATGAGATATTTCATGCTATTTGCCTAATCATGGTTCCCACATGTGTTAGGTGACTCACATGGGCTGCTAAGAGCTGATCATTGGAGTGTATATACTAATAGTACATACATCTATAAGTTGTGTATTGTACGAGTACGAATACGGGTGCATACGAGTAGAATTGTTGATGAAACTGAACGAGGATGTAATTGTAAGCATTTTTGTTAAGTAGAAGTATTTTGATAAGTGTGTTGAAGTCTTTCAAAAGTGTATGAATACATATTAAAACACTACATGTATATACATTTTAACTGAGTCGTTAAGTCATCGTTAGTGGTTACATGTAAATGTTGATTTGAAACCTTTAAGTTAACGATCTTGTTAAATGTTGTTAACCCAATGTTTATTATATCTAATGAGATGTTAAATTATTACATTATCATGATATTATGATATATTAATATATCTTAGTATGATATATATACAGTTAAATGTTGTTACAACGATAATCGTTACATATATGTCTCGTTTCGAAATTCTTAAGTTAGTAGTCTTGTTTTACATATGTAGTTCATTGTTAATATACATAATGACATGTTTACTTATCATTTATAATGATTAAACATAGTGTAACAATATCTTAATATGATTCATATGTAATTAGTAAGACATTGTTATAAAGATAATCGTTATATATCGTTTCGAGTTTCTTAATTCAATAAACACAATTTTATGTATATAACTCATTATTAAAATACCTAATGAGATACTTACTTATCATAATATCATGTTAATTATATATATAATCATATATATGTCATCATATAGTTTTTACAAGTTTTAACGTTCGTGAATCACCGGTCAACTTGGGTGGTCAATTGTCTATATGAAACCTATTTCAATTAATCAAGTCTTAACAAGTTTGATTGCTTAACATGTTGGAAACACTTAATCATGTAAATATTAATTTCATATAATATATATAAACATGGAAAAGTTCGGGTCACTACAGTTGGCAAATGTTAGTGGCCTAGACTGGTTGCTAATGGTCGCTGGTGGTCCCTGGTGGCTGCAGGCGGTTGCTCTTGGCTTCTGGTGGTTTTGTCAGCCGTGAACTAAGCTAGGGTTGGTTGTCTAGTGGCTGCCGGAGGCTGCCGGCAGTTGATGGCGATTTATGTTACTTATGACGCTGCCGGCGGCCGTAGGCGTGTTATCGGTGACCAATTATAGTGATGGTCGTGGTTGGCGGAATTTGTGGATTTGTAATTGTCCCAGAAAATTCGGCGATGATAGCCGGGTCTCTGTTGGTTTGACGTCGTTCTTTTTACTGTTCGATTTTCGTCCACTGTAGTGTTCATGTCTATCCTGTAGTTGAGTCTATTCGGGTGGTCTCGATGTCGTTGTCGGTGTGTGTTGACTTTGTTGACCATGGTAAATTGATGTTTTTTGAAGTAATTCTCTCGGGGTCCTTTTATCCGCTCGAACGGGGTTTTGATATTACTTGATGAGCATGTGGTTCTTTGGTTTGGAGTGTTATATAGTTATTCGGGTACGAGAGGTTATTTTGATTTGCAGGCCTTGGGTTAGGTGTTGCTGGAGTGCCTGACATTCATTTTAGTGTCCAGCTTTTAAGTAGTGTAGATAGTGGCATTAGATACGTGCCCGGTTTTATGTTGTGTTTAGATTTAGGTTTGATAGTTGTACGTTTGTTGTATCTTTACATTTTACATGCGCTCGCTCTCTTTCAATCATTGTTTTCGTCCATTGTTTGTTGGACGATCATAGCAAGCCATTACAATTCCAATAATTGCCGTCTGTATGTACCATCGGATCTTTATGATATATATATATATATATATATATATATATATATATATATATATATATATATTAATATTTTCGCCGAAAAAAAAACATATTTTCAACTCGACTCACGTCCCTACCAGCACTAAGATCCATAACCTACAGGGGAGGAGGTGAGGGGTTAGCACAAGGCTAAGTGAATAGAACTGTCACAAGGTCTAGCATACAGTACCAACTTGTACTCCTATAACAACAACTTATACAGTCACATACAACAAACAACAACTGGCAACTATGCTCCAACTAGAGGACCGGCAGCTTGTACGGGCACACGATCACCAGCTGACCAGGCTAGAGTCTACCGATAGTCCTACTACTGAATCCCCAGTATATTCATTCTCATGCAGGTGATGCGTCATTCAACACTATACTCAACAAACAGTAGCCAACTGGACCCAACCACAACTAGGTTGACCTCTCTAAGCTGAACCTAACGGATCAAGGTTCCAACAACAACAACAATTTGTGCACTTGCAACCAGTCAACTACTACTACTGCTACAAGCAAGTAATACTACTAAAATCATGACAACCCTAACTGCAATCAACTGTACAACATAACAACTAAACATGGAAACTAACAATAATAAAAACATAGTAGCACAACTTGCTACTCTATACTACACCAGGAGATAATCCCACTCATCGAATACCAGCAACTAGCTCAGATAATCTATCACTGAGCTTCTTCTTTATCCTTATCACCTGAACATAAGGCAAATCAAGTTAGTTTCTGTCCGTCAGCACAAGACAGCACAATACAGTAAATCAACATCAAAAGCGCCATAAAAAGGTCTACTTAACACTTATGCATTTTCAAAATTTACATTCTGTATTTCATAAGACCGCGGACAGCATAACGACTAGAAAATAGCTAAATTAAACAACATCTACTGTTCTGATCCACATCTCTACGGTTACACATGTATCCGTACGGTTGCAAGTCCATCCGTACGGTTACATCATGTGTCCGTACGGTTGCACACTCACTGCCTGATTGCACCAACACCACTGCATCCGTACGGTTGCACATTCACCCGTATGGTTGCACCATGTACCCGTACGGTTGCAGGCTGCAACCGTACGGTTGTGTTCATCGAGCAACAGCAGCTGAAACTGACGGTTTTCAAGCCAAAATCACCCAAATCTCGATTTCTAAATGTTTTGACACCAAAATCTATTTAGGAAACATTTATAACACTTATAGAAACTTAAACCCCAACGAATTACATCAAAATAACATCCAATTCACTTGATTTTGACCAAAAAGCCTTTTGTACCAAAACCCAACCAAAAACTCATTTAATCTCAGATTAGATCATGAAAACGAACAATCTTTACCTTGTTATGATCATGAAATCACAAGTAATAGATTACATAACACAATTTAAACTTTAAATTGAGATTCAGGAGATTAGGGTTCTAGAGAGTGAAAGTTATAAGTGGGTGTGAACGAGATTTCAAGAAGCTCCAAGAAATGGCTGATTCCACGCTTATATATTTGTGTTAAACACAATACCCCATCACACACGGGTGTTTACCAGTTATTTGATAACTTACGCACTTAATTTGACAACCCTAACGGAGTCCAAATTAAATAAACGAACCTGTTCTGTGACCCCTGTCATAAACTGATCTCAACTAAACAACCAAATAATTATAAACATATAATTATTATAATTACATACAAACACACCCAAGGTCAAAAGGGTTATTTCAGCTAGGCCCGGTAACAGGATGTTACAAATCTACCCCCTTAAAGAGATTCCGTCCTCGGAATCTGGCCAACTACGGTTAACAAAGCTGTAAACTCAACTAAGTCTTTCACAAAACTCACCTAATCTAGCAAATCTTCCTTTCAATACCAATCGTCTTCCTTTGAACAAGTGCACGAATAAGGAATTTCTAACTTTTACTCACGCCTGATGATATCGGCTAAAAAGTCACGTTTTCACCCCGGTATTAAGGCCCAAAAACAAGAAAGATTCGAACTTTGTCAGCAAAATACCCACTTCGTCGGTTAGAATTGAAGAACAAGTAATTACAAAGACGGTGCAAAAAGAATCAAGAAAATTGGAGCTAAAACGAAGATTCTAGAGCGAAAACGGTGAAAGACAAGAAATCAAGTTACGATCCAGGGAATTCAGGCTGACCAGCAAGCCATACGGCCTGCCATACGGCCTGCCAGTATGGAAACGGCCTGCCATATACGTGCCACCACACGAGCCACCAAACGGCCTGCCTTGCTTACGGCCTGCCAAATACGGCCTGCCAAACGACCTGCCAAACGGCCTGCCAGGCGTATTTGGAAAATTTTCAAGTCTATTTAAAGGGTCTTTGTCATTCATTCCAACACACACTTCAATTCACTTCTTTCTCTCTCTTGTACAATATTAGTCATACTTTCAAGGCCTTCTCACCTCCGAGCGAGAAATTAAGTACATGGAGGCGAACGCTGAAGATTGTATTAGGAGCGGTCTGGAGTCTTGAAGTTGTCACTTTTGTATTCGGAACTCATTTAATCTACTGGTACTTCTATCCTTTATCTTATATAATGTTTTATGATATTATTACCATGATTAGCGAGTAGTTATCTTTAGTGTATGCTATGATGTAAGCAGTTATAATGTCGAAATAATATTATGGTCTGTGTATGCTGTTGAAATGCTTTCCGATTATGCTTTAAACTCAATCGCTTTTCCAACTAATAGAACGTAGTTATAGGCTCTGTTATTGGGAAGTCGCGAACCCCGATTCAGAGTACACTATCTGTGTCACCCCTTGGTAAGAGAAGTCTCTCGGATACAACGTAAGATCGACCGAGGCACACCGGTTGTAGTAAGTCTATCAAGCTTTGGATTTCGACGGAGGACTCTTTCGTAGTGAAACATCTGACTAGACCCTTAGTACATTGTCGATCCCAGACCATGCTAGTGTAGTCACCAAGAATATAAACTTCGTACGTGCACGCTGAAGCACAGTCGTTGTTGTAAGCTGTACCTCTGCTAAGTAAGGCCATGGAACACGGTTAGTGTTGACCAGTACACTGCACCATAACGCGATCTAAAGCATTGTACCTCGCTTGAGGGATTCTTAGTTAATTAAGGAACTGTTTGTTTAGACACATAAAGGATTGGACAGTTAGGATAACCGAACGTGTTCATGGAAGTCAGACTCGACTTGGCCATGGTGTTCTTTATGGTTGAACTCTTTTTTAGGGCCTAACTATCTTTTACCAATCATTAACAAAAGCATTGAACCACATCACGTCTCTCGGATATGGTAAACCATGTATTCTATTATGCTTAAGAAAGTTTAGACCATTTTGGAATGTTAATACGTCACCCAACCGAGTCGCTCAATTGGATGAGCCGTCTGAACGTGTATGCCCATAGTCAGACTGCACAGGCATCGGGGGTAAGGGACGTTGCTGTCTATTCAGAATCTTCAAGCCTAACGCAGTACCCAGTGACATGTCTTATGATAGGGGCATTTAGGACCAGTGTAATGAATACAGGGCCTCTGCCTATTCATGAGCCAGCATTCCATAATCTCGACAGAATAACTGATGAAGTCATAGTATGCACTTACTTTAACCTTATCTGAATTACAAATTTTATCGTATTTACTTTATCTATTTTATAAATTAGAAAATCCCAAAATAAATATTCACTACTCCCTAACTATCTTAGGCTACAATATAGGTTCAATGTTACTAATATCTTAAAAATACGACTCTAGGTCATACTTTCCTTACTTATAAGGAGTAGTAAGATTTAGGCCCCGCTAAATATAAATTTAAAACAGTACCCTCTCCCACGAGTGGCTGATCCTGGCGAGCCGCGGCCTAACGACACCGCGCAAATAAAAACCGTCCGTTTCGGCCATATCAGGAGATCTGCTAGTTTTTGGCGCCGCTGCCAAGGACCTGGTATCAGGCAATCCTGCTTTCTATCAAACTTATTCGGAAGCATTTAGTGGTGTCTAAGAAAGACAATTATACACGGACTTGGTTATTGGATTTTCCGAACAGTCGCAAATTATATTGGGACTAAAAGGATCCTGCCTCTCCGTAGTCGGCCTGGTCACTTGGTTTGTTAAATAGTTTGTGCGAAGCTTTGTTACCGAAATACCAGGGAATCAGTAGCCACAACCAAAAACATATTCCACCATAGGATTTTTAGTTAATTAATTAGATTACTTTAGATTACTTTAGTTTACCTTAGATTAGATTACCTTAGATTACCTTAGATTAAATTAGATTACCTTAGAATTAGATTAGTTTAGCTTATTATAGTTTAGCTTATTTGAGAAAAATTAAAAACAAAAAGGCATACCTAGTGTATGACCCAAACCCGATTTAGACCAGGGCTGTTGTTATTCGTACCTGATCCAGACGCAATAATCTCTAAAGCACGCAAGGAAGCACGAATCAGAAACCAAATGGCGTTACACGTTACTTTAGCAGAAAACACGAAACCCTCTATTGAAGGACGAGGAGGACCAATCAGATTTCCAGAGATTCAAGGACACTCATTCGAGTTAAAACATCACATCATCCAGCACATTCAAAATAGCTGTCAGTTTCATGGATTACCGAATGACGATCTGTGACGATCGCTCCAAATCCACTTTGGACGAATACATCATTCATTGATTTCATAGTGAGATTTTGACCTCTATATGATACGTTTTGTAAACATTGCATTCTTTTAAAAAGGCACACCATAAATGAATATATAAATCCAAGGTTTTTGACGTCTGATGATTTCTACGTATAGATAATTACCGTATATAATAGTTTACAATACTACATCCGTTGACAATACAGTCAAAATAAGATACACGGTGATGATTTTGTGAATGCAAAGTTTTCTTGAATAAAGCATGTATAACTCCATGCACATAGCTTGTATAATGTATAAGCGAACAGCGGAAGACTTCTAGGGAACCTGAGAATAAACATGCTAACAAGTGTCAACACAAAGGTTGATGTGTTCATAGTTTTAGTGTTTCGCATAATCTGTATATAAAGGTGGACCACAAAATTTCAGTTGTTTCATCCAGAAACGTTTATCAAAATATTCTACAAGATTGAGCACTCTGGTAACTAAACTTAACGTATATATAATTTGTACCCTTTGTATAATCATCTTAATAATACACGCAAACCAACGTGTACGCTTCTCAAATAGCATACGTTCGTTAAAAAGCTAGTGCTCTAGCTCAGACGGGGATATCAAGCCCTATGGATCCATATACTACAACTCGCGCCCACCAGTTCTTATAACCGACAGTTACTAGTTACCAAAGCTAAGGGATTTTCGGTTCAAACTCAGTGTAGAATTTAATATGTACTTGTATCCATTGCGTTTAAAATAAAGTGCATGTATTCTCAGCCCAAAAATATAGATTGCAAAAGCAATTAAAAAGGGAGCAAATGAAACTCACCTTAGCAGCACATAAAGTTGTTCATCGTAATGTGACCGAAACTCGGAATATCAAATAATCGTAGATCTCAACCTAGAGAACATATGTTGGTCAATAAATGTCTATCAAGCTAGGTTAGGTCAAAGTGTATCACAATCCTAATGCTCGAGATCGACATACAAAAGTTATCCAAAGTCGTTTCAAAAAGTCAATTTTGACAATAGTTCAACAAACGAGACATACCTTATATAAGGATTCATTTACTCGGTTGGTAATAGTTAAAAGTTCACTTTATCAATCTTGTAAACAAGTTGTTTAAATCTTAATTGCAGATTCAAAAGCAATTTCAATTAACGTCAATCATAATTCAGTTGATCATATCTTTTAATCCGTTCATCGAAACTATTCGATATCTAAATGAAAAGTTATTGATTTTTCGCCAGCTTTCCAAAAACATGTATATCATATACCTTTTACCAGTAGTATATGTATTTAATTAGTGATTCATTATAAACTGTTTAACGACGAAATTTAGTATACAAGCATGCATAAACATATATACACGAGCACTAGACGTGGATACACTATTAATTTATAAAAGATAAAATATAAATGCTTACGTATCAATATTGTGATTCAATATTTCAGAAAAGTACGTAGACGCAACGAAGATGATAAACACTAGTTTGACTTACGAGCAATACCCTCGAACAATACCCATAACCTCCTTAGTAGTAACCCATAGTTTCCTTAGCTATCCCGCTTGAAAACCCATTTTGAAAGTGACACGCTCATGACCTCGTCGTAGTATTTTAAGTGATATAATTAATAATAATAATAATACTATTAATAATAATAAAATAAATAATAATAATCTTAATAATAATAATAATAATAATAATAATAATAATAATAATAATAATAATAATAATAATAATAATAATAATAATAATAATAATATAAATAAATAAATAACTTATGGAGTAATATATGTGTAAATAAACTCAAGCAGAAACTGGCTTTTTATAGGCAACTTTTTGGAATCTGATGCCCATGCGATCGCATGGGTTTTTAGTGTATTTTCCATGCGATCGCATGGCCGCCTGATCCAGCTCAAAATTTTTTTGTTTTGTTGTTTGTCGACATATTATTATATAATATATATAATATATATAATTTAAATAATTAATTATATATTATATTAAATTCATGTGCATAGTTGACTTGTAATTTTTGTTCCGATGACTCGTACGTTGTCACTCGACTTCTGTCCCGGTTCCGGTTTTTCGAACGCATTTTTGTACGGTTAGAAAACTCGCAATTTACGTTTTGTGACTCGTACCTTTGTCAAAATATAGTCTTAAATTATCAATAAACTATATCATTCAAAGTGTATCTTAAACTTTCGAGTGTTTTGGTCATTTACTTCTATAAATCATTGTCTCGCTATTTGTTAATATATATATAATAACAAATCGTTTTATGACCAAGTTAATATATATTTTCAACATTCATAAACACGTTTTAAATATACGTTGCAAGTTATTCATATAATTAATATTTCAACTTATCATATATATTCAAATAAATATTTAAGCCAATAAGTTTAATGTACGGTATCAAACAATTAATACATATGTATCTATATACATATAATGTACGGTATCAAGTTATAGTATATATATATGTATCTATATACATATAATTGTTCGCGAATCATCAAGAATAACCGAAAGGTATTTGAATATATGAAAGTAGTTCAAAAATTTTGAGATTCAGTTTTACAGACTTTGCTTATCATGTCGGAAATGTTAATCATACAAAGATTAAGTTTAAATTTGGTCAGAAATTTCCGGGTCATCACAGAACCTACTCGTTAAAGAAATTTCGTCCCGAAATTTGAGTGAGGTCATCATGACTAACAATAAAAATGTTTTCATGATGTATATGTGTTGATAAATATAGTTTTATCACCGTTGAATAATATGGATAAAACAATCCGATTATTCGAAGCGTATGAGAGAAGTTATCGTAAAAGAGCGAAATGAAGAATAGAGATTCGTCTTAACTCTTGACATATTAACGATTGATTTCCGTAATTTAAGGAATAGAAAATCTTCATAATCTAAATAAGATTTGATTCTTCGGAAATTAAGGAGATTAAGATCTTCTTTAATTAAATGTGTAATCTGCGTCGATTGCTATATCTGATATTTTACTATAAATTGACCTCTTCCGTTTCATTTGTTTTCACCACTCCTATAAACTTCTTCCTTATTTCATACTTTCAAAAGATTGTGAAAATGCTTCATCCAGTTCTGATTCTTGATATACTCCTAACTTTCATATCTGTCATTCTTCTTTTTCATCTACCACCAGAGGAAGTTATTTTCTTCTACCACTACCTTGGGGTTATAGTATTTTTCATTCTCCCGTGTCTTTATATTGCTATACGCATTGATATACCCGGTTTGTAATATATGTGTTGTTGTCAGGCTTTATATTTTTCCCTTATATTTAGGAGCTCTATTCTTTCATTTTTCCTTCCCGACTTCAAGTCAAGCGAATAATGGTCCAGAATTCATAGGTATGGAGTTTTGGATGAACATAGTTAATGTTCTGAGAAGGTAATCGTAATGGCACGATCTTGATTTATCAAATTACCAGAATATCTGGAAAGATAGAACTATCAAGAAGATATGTTCTTAATATGTTTGGAGATTGGTAGAATGTAAGAGTCGTATAACATGGCACATGATGACGGTATGGACTGTGAATCATCATGTTTCATTAGAAACTCAGCATGACTTACTGTAATATAATCACGTTGATCAAGTGTCATTATATTATACTAACTCATGCTTCAGCTCCCAACACCACTTCAAAAATATTCATATTTTAAACACGAAGGTTTCAGAATTTAGAAACTAAAATAGTTTCTTTTATGATGTTACACAGATATCGCAAGGAGAAAATTGATTTCCGATAAGAATGATTATGGAATTATCTCCAGAAATATGGAGGATATTTATAATGAAAGATACGATGATATCTTAGAATTTCTAATATAAGAGGATGATGAAGAATATTGTCCGCAAGGGTTTAGATTCGGAAGCAAGGTATTCGTTAATGGCTTCAGCAGATACTGAATCATTTGGATTCTTTGAAGGCAGGTTTATTCTTTGTGATTTGTCCACAGCCTCCTTCATACTTTGCTCAATCCGTTTTTCAGTACCAAACTTTATCTTTTTCTGTGCTATTCCAACACAATACTCTTTATCATCAAACTTTTGACTGTTAAGGTCGTTTACAGTTTTTGCTGCTTCATCAGCATTTTTCAAGATTCAGAGTATTAATTCGTAGACTGGTTGCTTTTCAGATTTTCAGAATGAAAGCTCATAATTCTAAGAGATGAATGTTATATATATATACATATGATGTTCTAGTACAGTTTTGAAGTCAAAGTATAGATTTGAAAGATGTAGGAATCTAAGAGTGATGATATCGGTTATATCTTGACTTGGATTCTGATATGTTAAAATCAGAATATGTAATTGAATTTGATGAGTATGGTTGTTTTGATTTCTATGAAAGAGTATATCTTGATGTGAAAGTAGTGAGTATAGTTGATGATTTGTTGAATCAGAATCGAAGAATGTAACATATTATTTGTGAATTTATATATCTCTCGGGTATTACCTACCCGTTAAAATATTCTCACCATTAACAGTTTGTACAACAGAATTTTCTTAGTTACAATCTTTATGAGAATATACCTACATATATATTTTCTTTAGATGTAATCATGGATTTAATGAGTTAACATAATATTAATCTCATCTGGTTTTCAACTAGGACTAGAATATATAATCTCTAAAACTTTTAGAAACTACATATTCTCTGCAGAATATTTCTTCGATGAAGTTATGAATCAATACTTCATCGTTTGTTGTTGTTGGTATTCCTTGGTATCTATGGTGCGTATGACGTTGATGTTCGAGGTACAGATTGTGATGTTGAGGTGTGGGATGTGGATGTTGTTGTTGGTGGTGGTGATGGTACTGTTTGTGTTGCTGATGGTGGTACTGTTGCTGTCGGTACTGCTGTTGGTGCTTGTATCCTTTGCACCACATTCTCCAAAGCCACTACCCGAGCACGAAGCTCGTTGACTTCTTCTATTACACCGGGGTGATTTTCGGTTCGAACGAGTGGACGAATAAGATCTAGAATTTGAGATAATATATAATCATGACGAGACACTCTGGAAATGAGAGAGAAAATGGTGTCTCGAATAGGTTCGCCGGTAAGTGCTTCAGGTTCTTCGCCAAGGGGTAATGTGGTGGATGGAAGGGATCACCTTATTCTTGTCTCCAATAAGTGAGCAGGCTACGAACCCATCCCCAATTCATCCAGAATAGGTGATGGCTGATTGGTTGATCCATTTCGGTTACACTGTCTTCGGAATTCAGGTGAATATCCATATCGGAATAGCTGTCAGAGTTTAAGGAATTTGAACTTGATACGTGATCCATCTTGTATAATTAGAGGGATGATTTTTTTATATGAAATAGATTATAGAATTTAGATTGGTACTCTTCAACACATAATTTACATATGTATATATAATACCAAAATCCCGTAAATTACGGAGAAATTTTCGGAAGATGTCAGGAAAAGTTTACAGTAACAGATATGCTAAGATATGAATTTTTGTCTATACACTATTTATGCAATAAATGCAGGAAAACGTGTCTAGACTTAAGAATGATAAGCATATAATTTTCGATAAGAAATGATAAGCAAAACTTTTAACATGCAGACACGGTCGAAGTCCAGACTTACTAATGTATCTTAACAACTATTAGTTAGACACACTCATGCAAGACCTGGTTCACTAGGACCAACGCTCTGATACCAACTGTGACGATCGCTCCAAATCCACTTTGGACGAATACATCATTCATTGATTTCATAGTGAGGTTTTGACCTCTATATGATACGTTTTGTAAACATTGCATTCCTTTAAAAAGGCACACCATAAATGAATATATAAATCCAAGGTTTTTGACGTCTGATGATTTCTTCGTATAGACAATTACCGTATATAATAGTTTACAATACTACATCCGTTGACAATGCAGTAAAATAAGATACACGGTGATGATTTTGTGAATGCAAAGTTTTCTAGAATAAATCATGTATGACTCCATGCACATAGCTTGTATAACGTATAAGCAAACAGCGGAAGACTTCTAGGGAACCTGAGAATAAACATGCTAACAAGTGTCAACACAAAGGTTGGTGTGTTCATAGTTTTAGTGTTTCGCATAATCTGTATATAAAGGTGGACCACAAGATTTCAGTTGTTTCATCCAGAAATGTTTATCAAAATATTCTACAAGATTGAGCACCCTGGTAACTAAACTTAACGTATATATAATTTGTACCCTTTGTATAATCATCTTAATAATACAAGCAAACCAATGTGTACGCTTCTCAAATAGCATACGTCCGTTAAAAGGCTAGTGCTCTAGCTCGGACGGGGATATCAAGCCCTATGGATCCATATACTACTACTCGCGCCCACCAGTTCTTATAACCGACAGTTACTAGTTACCAAAGCTAAGGGATTTTCGGTTCAAACTCAGTGTAGAATTTAGTATGTACTTGTATCCATTGCGTTTAAAATAAAGTGCATGTATTCTCAGCCCAAAAATATATATTGCAAAAGCAATTAAAAAGGGAGCAAATGAAACTCACCTTAGCAGCACATAAAGTTGTTCATTGTAATGTGACCGAAACTCGGAATATCAAATAATTGTAGATCTCAACCTAGAGAACATATGTTGGTCAATAAATGTCTATCAAGCTAGGTCAGGTCATAGTGTATCACAATCCTAATGCTCGAGATCGACATACAAAAGTTATCCAAAGTCATTTCAAAAAGTCAATTTTGACAATAGTTCAACAAACGAGACGTACCTTATATAAGGATTCATTTACTCGGTTGGTAATAGTTAAAAGTTCACTTTATCAATCTTGTAAACAAGTTGTTTAAATCTTAATTGCAGATTCAAAAGCAATTTCAATTAACGTCAATCATAATTCAGTTGATCATATCTTTTAATCCGTTCATCGAAACTATTCGATATCTAAATGAAAAGTTATTGATTTTTCGCCAGTTTTCCAAAAACATGTATATCATATACCTTTTACCAGTAGTATATGTATTTAATTAGTGATTCATTATAAACTGTTTAACGACGAAATTTAGTATACAAGCATGCATAAACATATATACTCGAGCACTAGACATGGATACACTATTAATTTATAAAAGATAAAATATAAATGCTTACGTATCAATATTGTGATTCAATATTTCAGAAAAGTACGTAGACGCAACGAAGATGATAAACACTAGTTTGACTTACGAGCAATACCCTCGAACAATACCCATAACCTCCTTAGTAGTAACCCATAGTTTCCTTAGCTCTATCCTGCTTGAAAACCCATTTTGAAAGTGACACGCTCATGACCTCGTCGTAGTATTTTAAGTGATATAATTAATAATAATAATAATACTATTAATAATAATAAAATAAATAATAATAATCTTAATAATAATAATAATAATAATAATAATAATAATAATAATAATAATAATAATAATTTAAATAAATAAATAACTTATAGAGTAATATATGTGTAAATAAACTCGAGCAGAAACTGGCTTTTTATAGGCAACTTTTTGGAATCTGATGCCCATGCGATCGCATGGGTTTTTAGTGTATTTCCCATGCGATCACATGGCCGCCTGATCCAGCTCAAAATGTTTTTGTTTTCTTGTTTGTCGACATATTATTATATAATATATATAATATATATAATTTAAATAATTAATTATATATTATATTAAATTCATGTGCATAGTTGACTTGTAATTTTCGTTCCGATGACTCGTACGTTGTCACTCGACTTATGTCCCGGTTCCGGTTTTTCGAACGCATTTTCGTACGCTTAGAAAACTTGCAATTTACGTTTTGTGACTCGTACCTTTGACAAAATATAGTCTTAAATTATCAATAAACTATATCATTCAAAGTGCATCTTAAACTTTCGAGTGTTTTGGTCATTTACTTCTATAAATCATTGTCTCGCTATTTGTTAATATATATATAATAACAAATCATTTTATGACCAAGTTAATATATATTTTCAACATTCATAAACACGTTTTAAATATACGTGGCAAGTTATTCATATAATTAATATTTCAACTTATCATATATATTCAAATAAATATTTAAACCAATAAGTTTAATGTACGGTATCAAACAATTAATACATTGTTACGTTTTCAAGTTATAGTATATATATATGTATCTATATACATATAATTGTTCGCGAATCGTAATGAATAACCGAAAGGTATTTGAATATATGAAAGTAGTTCAAAAATTTTGAGATTCAGTTTTACAGACTTTGCTTATCATGTCGGAAATGTTAATCATACAAAGATTAAGTTTAAATTTGGTCAGAAATTTCCGGGTCATCACACGATCCTAATTCTCACCTTAATAAATTCATATCTCTTTCGAACTCCTACAAACAGCCAGGGATAGGATAAGATATAGTCCGGCTATACTTGTTCCCCTATTCTCTCACTCATCATGCTCAAACTTGGTTTGAAGGACTGGAAAAAGATTCCATCACGTCATGGACGGAGATGGCGACTAAATTCCTAAATAAAATATTTCCCTCCTTCTAAACAAACCAAACTGAAGAATGACATCATTAACTTCAAACAAAGTTATGATGAATCTCTTTACACTGCATGGGAGCGTTTCAAAACCCTGCTGAAGAAATGCCCTAATCACCAGTTAGAACGGTCAGCCCAAATCTGTACCTTCTACAATGGTCTTACGATAAATCATAGGACGACGATCGATGCAGCAGCTCAAGGGAATCTGATGAACCAAACCACAGATGAAGCATGAGAATTGCTCGAGAACATGACGATGCATCATCATGACTGGAACAGTGGTGAAACAACTTCATCATCTGCCCCACTCTCTGCACTTAACAATCAAACGGAGACCATCAAATCCCTCACCAATAAGATGGAATCTCTTGCAAAGCAACTCGGAGAATTGAAGACGCAACCACAGCAGGTTAACCAAGCTCAGGCTTGGGTTAATTGTACCAACCCGCAACCCACTGAAGACTATCAAGTTGAGTACAAAAACCCTGATGGTTCAGTCTGTTACGTTCAATACCCAGCTCGTCCACCAAATCCCGGATTTAATCAACTACCAAGGGTTAATCAATTTCAGCGAAGCAATCAACCTTTCCGCTATCACTATCCACCTTATCTAGCCCAACAATCTCAATTGACCTACGATCAACCACTTCCACTCACTGGTCCCCCAGTTGAGGAAAATTCCCCTACCACCTAGATTACAAAAGCAACTAACCCCACTCTCGGAGCTGATGATCAGTTAACTCAGTTCATCCAAGGACAACAATAGTTAAATCAGAGAACTGCAACCAGACAAGATCAGACGGAGATACTAATGAGAAATCAATTGGCTCTGCTTAAAAGTTTGGAAACGCAGCTCAGACAGTTATCACAACGCCTTGAAACCCGACCGCAGGGAAGATTGCCAAGTAATACTTTCCAGAATCCCCACATAGAAGAAGCAAAGCAAATGGATTCCGTAATCCCAGAGGAAGAACCACGGAGAAGGTCAACTAGGCTCAAGAACAAATCAACATATACTCAGAAGCTGACCCCTGAAACTCCAGTTCGCGTACCTTATCCTGGAAGGCTACAAGAAGAACCATCCAAGCTTGATTCCTTCAAACTAGATGGCAGATTCCTAGACACTATGTCCAAAGTTTCCAACTAGAAGAGATACATCCGAAGGCTTCTATCTACAAAGGAGAGGATACCAGACTCTAACAAAATTCCACTAAGTGAAGAATGCTCTGCATTACTCAGAAACTCTCTACCACCAAAGCTAGGAGATACGGGTCGATTCGTTTTCCCGTGTCCAATCTACCAATCTGGAACCATTCATGCGTTAGCAGATTTAGGAGCAAGTATCAACCTAATCCCCTACTCTCTCTACAAGAGATTAGAGTTAGGAGACTTGTCACCAACCAAAATGACAATCCAACTTGCCGATCATACAATTCGATATCCTAAGGGCATAGTTGAGAACGTCTTGGTGAAAGTCGAGAAATTCTTGTATCCTACGGATTTCGTAGTAATGGATATTAAGGAAGACCTACACACCCCAGTAGTGTTAGGAAGACCTTTCATGAATACGGCTAGGACTGTCATTGATGTGTACAATCAAACCATGATCTTACGATCACATGGGGAGAGCGTTACCTTCAAAATTGACTGACCAACCGATCTTTCTGGACAGGCAGAGATGTTTGCTATTTCCACCAGACGGATCACTTCCGATGATGAGTCGTCACCACCAGCCAACGATATCGAGATGGGTGTCTGTAAACGACCCATAAATAGAAGAAGAGGGTCCCAGCGAAGAAATAGAGGAAGAGGAGGAATCTGAAGAGGAAGAGGAGATGGAAGATGTAAAAGAAACTGCGACAACACCCATTCCAAGCACTGAGCGTCATGAAGAAATAATGAGGCTTGAAACGGCAGATCACAGTTTAATCATTCGCTTCAAAAAGAAGACCGACAAGGCTGAGGTTAAGGATATAGAAATTGATCATGTAAGTATCAAAGTGGAGAATCAGAATACTGAAGAAACCTGTTCATCAGACGCATCCTCAGAGGAACCAGATACCGATGATGACGAGGAAGAGCATCACGAAGACATTCTGACTAACTCACACTCTCCAACCGAAGTAGATCAAGGGGAGCCGGACTCTTCTTCAGATCGAATTCCGGTTATATCCACACATTCAGACATGATTACCTTCATCAATGATACCGATGAATTTGAAGACATTCTCGAAGCCATCCGAAAGTCAACCATTGATTTTTTGCTACGCTTAACAGAACGAATCATGGCTATCAGAGAAGAGCACCACCTCTATCTCTGAAGAGAAGACAATGATGTTGAAATCCTAGAAGAACACATTCAAGACTTTATCAATTCTCTTCACAATCATATCTATCACGAAGAAAGGCAACGAGAGCATAATTCAGTGGTTCACACTATTCTCGAGACAAGATTTTGTCGAGATCATAAGATCATTTACTCTAAGGTTTATAACACCTTAGCCGGATCTGCACTTCTGTTCTCACGAAACGAACGAGCACTACTGACTCTCATCCGGAAGCATATGGATCTTTCCACCGGACGCCCGACTTATCACTCTGATTTGCAAATGATCGAGGATATTCACAGTCTTTTCGCTCTCCTGGATAGAGATAATTTCGAAAGCACACCAGACAGACTAGTGATTTACGCAACAATTGATCACCACGCTGATCTGATTATCAAAGAGTTACAAGACGCTGTTATGAAGGAAGCAAGGCGAAAAAATCCATTTTCTCATCTTGAACCAGATTGAGTCAACATTGCCACCTATGTTACGAAGCAGCTATCACGTATCTTCCACGAATCCACAGATCCTAGTTTCATATTTAAAGCTGGATGTCGGGAGATATACTCAAAGACGGTGAAATTAATACTCGGATCAGGATTGCTGTTCACTTCTTTCCAGCTTCGTCTTTTAACTAATCTGTGTAAAGCTACAGACTCTTACTGTAGAGATCACCGTTTCGAAGACTTCGAAATTCTAAAGATACAGTTTCTTACATTGTTTGAAGACCTCCGAAATGAGCATCCCATCAGAGAAATCATCAACATCGACACTGCGACCATGATTGACATTCATGGGTCAACCAGCAGAGATGTGGATCATATTCTCATCGAACTTCAAGACTTATCAAGAGCCGAAACTGCGCACTACTTATCGTTCAGAAGATCTTCAAGAGAAGTACCGGACTTGTTACCACTATTGGTCCGACACTTTCTCAGAACTTATCCACCAAGACTCACATTCCCTCAAGAAGACCAAGATCACAACTATCAACGAGGAATGTTTGCTTTTTGAAGAATCACTACGGTCGAGCCAACGACCTTAAACAAAAGCGCTTCTCGGGAGGCAACCCGTGCAATAAAGTAGAGTAGAAGAATAAAGGATGACAAATGAGCCAATAAAGAAGCAAGGAAACCCGCCGCATCTGCTATGGGTATCTCTTTCTTTTCGCTACTAGCTCAAGATTCAAACTATACCACATCCTAGCTTATCACTAAGTGTGGGATAACACCTAATTAAAACACTAGACAAACACTCCCAAATCTTCAACTAAAACTCCTAAGTGTGGGATACACTAGGAACATTGAGGACAATGTTCGTCTAAGTGTGGGATGTTGGTATCTTTTTATGCTATATCATAATAAACCATTACGAAGATTTCAAGTCCTTAAGCCAAATTTCAAATTTTTTTGCAAAAGAAACCCTTTTCGAAAAAGTATTTTTGAAAACCTAAAACGTTTGTATAAGGCTTAAGTAAGGTGGAATTCTTGTTAGATTGAAATCTCTAATAGAGCATTGCATGACCAAGGCATTATCGACCTAAATTGATTATGGTGAGGCACTCCAAATAAGACCAGCATTCATCTTTAATGCTTCACCATTTTCCGTTGAGAGTGCCGATGTCTATGCTCAGAATCAGAACTTGCTTTAGATCTACATCTCCAAGCAGCAAAGTGTGATTTGGTTGTAATCAAAATAGCTACCCATTTGTCAAACATAAGCCTTCCACACCTCCACTACTTCTACTCCACCACCACATCCATATCACCTTTACTATTTCTCAGAAAACCCAGAAAATGAGATTCCTTCCGAAAACTCAATGTTATAAACCTCTCAAGTATCATGGCAAAGATCTTGAAAAAGTTTACCGGCAAAAAGTTTCTCGAGATGAAGTCTCAAAAAAAAAAAAGTTCTGAAAAAAGGAGCAGAACTAAATAAGAGAAATGCCGAAGAGAACTTGACCAAAAATGATTATCAAACAAAGAAAAGTTCAAAAGTGCTTCTCAAAACATTTCAGCACTCCTATCTATCCGAATAAAAGTCTGTATAAAGACTACATTACCCTTTTATCTCACCCCTCAAAAACAACTTCACTACCACTCCAAAATTCCTTTCCATCATTGACAAATAACCCATAAAGCTGAGATTACTACCGTTCTCGCGTTAGCAGTAAGGATTTAAGTCTTTATCAAGCCTATGATGATGGGTGCAGCATGACTGGCTATGATTGTATTCATTTCTTAGATATATAGGGAACCCTAAACACTTGAGTGATTTGAGCGACCCGTGAAAGCTAGCCTATGTCTTGTAACCTCCTCGCATGCTTGCAGAGATAATTTCAATCCTAACATAAATGACTCACCTTATCTTTTTGCTTGAGGCTATTAGAAAAGAAACGCCGAAAAGATTCTTTAAAATGAGAGTTTGCTTGAGGACAAGCAAAGTCTAAGTGTGGGATATTTGATATCGGCTAAAAAGTCACGTTTTTACCCCGGTATTAAGGCCCAAAAACAAGAAAGATTCGAACTTTGTTGTAAAAATACCCACTTCGTCGGTTAGAATTGAAGAACAAGTAATTACGAAGACGGTGCAAAAAGAATCAAGAGAATCGGAGCTAAAACGAAGATTTTAGAGCTAAAACGGTGAAAGACAAGAAATCAAGTTACGATCCAGGGAATTCAGGCTGACCAGCAAGCCATATGGCCTGCCATACGGCCTGCCAGTATGGAAACGGCCTGCCATATACGTGCCACCACACGAGCCACCAAACAGCCTGCCTTGCATACGGCCTGCCTTGCATACGGCCTGCCAAATACGGCCTGCCATACGGCCTGCCAAACGGCCTGCCAGGCGTATTTGGCAAATTTTCAAGTCTATTTAAAGGGTCTTTGTCATTCATTCCAACACACCCTTCAATTCACTTCTTTCTCTCTCTTGTACAATATTAGTCATACTTTCAAGGCCTTCTCACCTCCGAGCGGGAAATTAAGTACCCGGAGGCGAACGCTGAAGATTGTATTAGGAGCGGTCTGGAGTCTTGAAGTTGTCACTTTTGTATTCAGAACTCGTTTAATCTACTGGTACTTCTATCCTTTATCTTATATAATGTTTCATGATATTATTGCCATGATTAGCGAGTAGTTATCTTTAGTGTATGCTATGATGTAAGCAGTTATAATGCCAAAATAATATTATGGTCTGTGTATGCTGTTGAAATGCTTTCCGATTATGCTTTAAACTCAATCGCTTTTCCAACTAATAGAATGTAGTTATCAGCTCTGTTATTGGGAAGTCGCGAACCCCGATTCAGAGTACACTATCTGTGTCACCCCTTGGTAAGAGAAGTCTCTCGGATACAACGTAAGATCGACCGAGGCACACCGGTTGTAGTAAGTCTATCGAGCTTTGGATTCCGACTGAGGACTCTTTCGTAGTGAAACATCTGACTAGACCCTTAGTACATTGTCGGTCCCAGACCATGCTAGTGTAGTCACCAAGCATATAAACTTCGTACGTGCACGCTGAAGCACAGCGGTTGTTGTAAGCTGTACCTCTGCTAAGTAAGGCCATGGAATACGGTTAGTGTTGACCAGTACACTGCACCATAACGCGGTCTCAAGCATTGCACCCCGCTTGAGGGATTCTTAGTTAATTAAGGAACTGTTTATTTAGACACATAAAGGATTGGACCGTTAGCATAACCGAACGTGTTCATGGAAGTCAGACTCGACTTGGCCATGGTGTTCTTTATGGTTGAACTCTTTTTAAGGGCCTAACTATCTTTTACCAATCATTAACGAAAGCATTGAAGCACATCACGTCTCTCGGATATGGTAAACCATGTATTCTATTATGCTTAAGAAAGTTTAGACCATTTTGGAATGTTAATACGTCACCCAACCGAGTCGTTCAATTGGATGAGCCGTCTGAACGTGTATGCCTGTAGTCATACTGCACGGGCGTAGGGGGTAAGGGACATTGCTGTCTATTCAGTATCTTCAAGCCTAACGCAGTACCCAGTGACATGTCTTATGACAGGGGCGTTTAGGACCAGTGTAATGAATACTGGGCCTCTGCCTATTCATGAGCCAGCATTCCATAATCTCGGCAGAATAACTGATGAAGTCATAGTATGCACTTACTTTAACCTTATCTGAATTACAAATTTTATCGCATTTACTTTATCTATCTTATAAATTAGAAAATCCCAAAATAAATATTCACTACTCCCTAACTATCTTAGGCTACAATATAGGTTCAATGTTACTGATATCTCAAAAATACGACTCTAGGTCATACTTCCCATACTTATAAGGAGTAGTAAGATTTAGGCCCCGCTAAATATAAATTTAAAACAGTGCCCTCTCCCACGAGTGGCTGATCCTGGCGAGCCACGGCCTAACGACACCACGCAAATAAAAACCGTCTGTTTCGGCCATATCACCTGATACAATACAAATTACCACAATGTCCACTGGTCAACAACTTGAATACACAAATTTCCACTGTCAATCTAATAATCAAAGTCAAATTTCAAGTTTCTAAGTCATTCTATATCGAAAATTTCAAAATATGTCATCAAATTCAACACTTAACATAGTCAACATTTCACAATTATCCCAAGTTTAGGTAATAAAATTAGTCATCATGTTAAAATCTATACATATGCCCACGCAATTATCCTTAAGTCAATAGAACTTCAGAGGCTATTCATCTCATATCCAATCACATCACAATCCAATATAGCACAGGCCACCTAATTTTCCTTCAGCTTTCCAGAAATTTCGTATGATTGATCAAAATATACTTCTGTTAGCCAGACACAAGCATATATTCCCAAATCATACCTTCATTCTGAGTCGCTTGAAACGGAAAAATACTACTTGTCCCATCCACTAGCTTAAGTCCAACGAGTCTCCTCAAACGCTTCAGCAATAACTAAGCTGAAATGTTCCGTTCATATCGATTATAAGTGTTTCATATTAATTGATCTCTTTGCGAGGTTTTGACCTCTATATGAGACGTTTTTCAAAGACTGCATTTGTTTTTAAATCAAACCATAACCTTTATTTTATTGACAAGGTTAAAAGGACACCACCTAGATTATCAAGAAATGATAATCTAAAAATATCACACTTACACACTACCAATACATATTGGTTTACAATATTAATATGTTACAACAAAGTAATTCTCGAATGCAGTTTTAAACAATATTATACAAGCATGCTGACACCAAATCTTGTCCATATTTTAGCATGCAACATCGGAAGCTCTTAATAATCACCTGAGAATAAACATGCTTTGAACGTCAACAAAAATGTTGGTGAGTTATAGGTTTAGCCTATATATTTATCAAATCGTAATAATAGACCACAAGATTTCATATTTCAATATACATCCCATACATAGAGATAAAAATCATTCATATGGTGAACACCTGGTATCCGACATTACCAAGATGCATATAAGAATATCCCCTATCATTCCGAGAAATCCTTCGGACATGATAAAAACGAATTTGAAGTACTAAAGCATCCGGTACTTTGGATAGGGTTCATTAGGCCCAATAGATCTATCTTTAGGATTCGCGTTAATTAGTAGATCGGTTTACTAATTCTTAGGCTACCAAGCAAAAGGGGCATATTCGGCTTCGATCATTCACCCATATAATGTTGTTTTAATTACTTGTGTCTATTTCGTAAAACATTTATAAAACTGCATGTATTCTCATCCCAAAAATATTAGATTTTTAAAATGGGACTATAACTCACTTTCACAGATTTTTACTTCGTCGGAAAGTAAGACTTGGCCACTGGTCGATTCACGAACCTATAACAAATATGTACATATATATCAAAGTATGTTCAAAATATATTTACAACATTTTTATTACGTTTTAATGATTTGAGTTTATTAAGTCAGCTGTCCTCGTTAGTAACCTACAACTAGTTGTCCACAGTTAGATGTACAGAAATAAATCGATATATATATATTATCTTGAATCAATCCATGACCCAGTGTATACAAGGCTCAGGCTAGATCACAACTCAAAGTATATATATTTTTGGAATCAACCTCAACCCTGTATAGCTAACTCAAACATTACTGCATATAGAGTGTCTATGGTCGTTCCAAATAATATATATACATGGGTCGATATGATATGTCAAAAATTTGTATACGTGTCTATGGTATCCCAAGATTACATAATATATTAGAATATATATATTATACAATATAAGTTAGCTAGGATATGATTAATATAGATTTGTTACCAATTTTCACGTAGCTACAACAAGCAAAATTATCCAATCTTGTTTTACCCATAACTTCTTCGTTTTAAATCCGTTTTGAGTGATTCAAGTTGCTATGGTTTCGTATTGAACTTAAGTTTATGAATCTAAACAGAAAAAGTATAAGTTTATAGTTAGAAATATAGGTTACAATTTAATATTATAAGAGGTAGTCATTTCAGTCGAAAGAACGACGTCTTGATGACCATTTTGAAAAACATACTTTCACTTTGAGTTTAACCATGATTTTTGGATATAGTTTCATGTTCATAATAAAAATCATTTTTCCAGAAGAACTTTTAAATCAAAGTTTATCATAGTTTTTAATTAACTAACCCAAAACAGCCCGCGGTGTTACTACGACGGCGTATATCCGTTTTTACGGTGTTTTTCGCGTTTTCAGGTTTTAAATCATTAAGTTAGCATATAATATAGATATAGAACATCTGTCTAGTTCATTTTAAATGTCAAGTTAGAAAGATTAACTTTTGTTTGCGAACAAGTTTAGAATTAACTAAACTATGTTCTAGTGATTACAAGTTTAAACCTTCGAATAAGATAGTTTTATATATATATAATTCGAATGATGTTATGAACATCATTACTACCTCAAGTTTTGTGGATAAACCTACTAGAAATGAGAAAAATAGATCTAGCTTCAAAGGATCCTTGGATGGCTTGAAAGTTCTTGAAGCAAAATCATGACACGAAAACAAGTTCAAGTAAGATTTCCACTCAAAATAAGATTGTTATAGTTATAGAAATTGAATCAAAGTTTGAGTATGAGTATTACCTTGAATTAGAAAGATATCTTACTATAAATAATAAAGATTTCTTGAGGTTGGATGATCACTTGAAATGGATTTGCAAGATTGAAAGTAAGCTAGCAAACTTGGAAGTGTTGTTGGTGTGTTCTTGAGTAGTTGTTTAGTATCTTGGTTTATGTATGGATTTATGAACTAGATTGAGCTAGATTTTGATGAAGATGATGAAGAACACTTAGAACAATGGAAGAACACTTGAGAGAGAGTAATTTGTTTCAAGAAAATTGCAAAGTGAATGTGTTTGTAAGTATGCTACTTCACATGAATATAATGCTCCCATATAGGCTCCATTAGTTTGTAATTTTGTGAGATATTTCATGCTAGATGTTAAATGATGGTTCCCACATGGTTAGGTGACTCACAAGGGCTGCTAAGAGCTGATCATTGGAGTGTATATACTAATAGTAAATACATTTAGAAGCTGTATATTGTACGAGTACAAATACGAGTGCATACGAGTAGAATTGTTGATGAAAATGAATGAGGATGTAATTGTAAACATTTTTGTTAAGTAGAAGTACTTTGATAAGTGTCTTGAAGTCTTTCAAAAGTGTATGAATACATATTAAAATACTACATGTATATACATTTTAACTGAGTCGTTAAGTCATCGTTAGTCGTTACATGTAAGTGTTGTTTTGAAACCTTTAAGTTAACGATCTTGTTAAATGTTGTTAACACATTGTTTATTATATCTAATGAGATGTTAAATTATTACATTATCATGATATTATGATGTATTAATATATATTAATATGATATATATACATTTAAATGTCGTTACAACGATAATCGTTACATATATGTCTCGTTTCGAAATCCTTAAGTTAGTAGTCTTGTTTTTACATATGTAGTTCTTTATTAATACACTTAATGATATGTTTACTTATCATATATCATGTTTATCATAGTGTATCAATATATTAATATGATTCATAGGTATTTAATAAGACGTTGTTATAACGATAATCGTTATATATATCGTTTCGAGTTTCTTAATTCAATAAACTCATTTTTATGTATATCACTCATTGTTAATATACCTAGTGAGATACTTACTTATCATACTATCATGTTAACTATATATATATATATATATATATATATATATATATATATATATATATATATATATATATATATATATATATATATATGTCATCATATAGTTTTTACAAGTTTTAATGTTCGTGAATCGCCGGTCAACTTGGGTGGTCAATTGTCTACATGAAACTCAATTCAATTAATCAAGTTTTAACAAGTTTGATTGCTTAACATGTTGGAAACACTTAATCATGTAAAAATCAATTTCATTTAATATATATAAACATGGAAAAGTTCGGGTCACTACAGTACCTACCCGTTAAATAAATTTCGTCCCGAAATTTTAAGCAGTTGGAGGTGTTGACATATCTTCTGGAAATAAGTGCGGGTATTTTTTCTTCATCTGATCTTCTCGTTCCCAGGTGAACTCAGGTCCTCTACGAGCATTCCACCGAACCTTAACAATTGGTATCTTGTTTTGCTTAAGTCTTTTAACCTCACGATCCATTATTTCGATGGGTTCTTCGATGAATTGAAGTTTTTCGTTGATTTGGATTTCATCTAATGGAATAGTGAGATCTTCTTTAGCAACACATTTCTTCAAATTTGAGACGTGGAAAGTGTATGTACAGCCGCGAATTGTTGAGGTAACTCAAGTCGGTAAGCTACTGGTCCGACATGATCAATAATCTTGAATGGTCCAATATACCTTGGATTTAATTTCCCTCGTTTACCAAATCGAACAACGCCTTTTCAAGTTGCAACTTTAAGCATGACCATCTCTCCAATTTCAAATTCCATATCTTTTCTTTTAATGTCAGCGTAGCTCTTTTGTCGACTTTGGGTGGTTTTCAACCGTTGTTGAATTTGAATGATCTTCTCGGTAGTTTCTTGTATTATCTCCGGACCCGTAATCTGTCTATCCCCCACTTCACTCTAAAAAATCAGAGACCTGCACTTTCTACCATAAATTGCTTCAAACGGCACCATCTCAATGCTTGAATGGTAGCTGTTGTTGTAGGAAAATTCTGCTAACGGTAGGTGTCGATCCCAACTGTTTCCGAAATCAATAACACATGCTCGTAGCATGTCTTCAAGCATATGTATCGTCCTTTCACTCTGCCCATCAGTTTGTGGATGATAGGCAGTACTCATGTCTAGACGAGTTCCTAATGCTTGTTGTAATGTCTGCAAGAATCTTGAAATAAATCTGCCATCCCTATCAGAGATAATAGAGATTGGTATTCCATGTCTAGAGATGACTTCCTTTAAATACAGTCGTGCTAACTTCTCCATCTTGTCATCTTCTCTTATTGGCAGGAAGTGTGCTGATTTGGTGAGACGATCAACTATTACCCAAATAGTATCAAAACCACTTGCAGTCCTTGGCAATTTAGTGATGAATTCCATGGTAATGTTTTCCCATTTCCATTCCGGGATTTCAGGTTGTTGAAGTAGACCTGATGGTTTCTGATGCTCAGCTTTGACCTTAGAACACGTCAAACATTCTCCTACGTATTTAGCAACATCGGCTTTCATACCCGGCCACCAAAAATGTTTCTTGAGATCCTTGTACATCTTTCCCGTTCCAGGATGTATTGAGTACCTGGTTTTATGAGCTTCTCGAAGTACCATTTCTCTCATATCTCTAAATTTTGGTACCCAAATTTTTTCAGCCCTATACCGGGTTCCGTCTTCCCGAATATTAAGATGCTTCTCCGATCCTTTGGGTATTTCATCCAATAAATTTTCCTCTTTTAAAACTCCTTGTTGCGCCTCCTTTATTTGAGTAGTAAAGTTAGTGTGAATCATTATATTCATAGCTTTTACTCGAATGGGTTCTCTGTCCTTTTTACTCAAGGCGTCGGCTACCACATTTGCCTTCCCCGGGTGGTAACGAATCTCAAAGTCGTAATCATTCAACAATTCAATCCACCTGCGCTGCCTCATGTTCAGTTGTTTCTGATTAAATATGTGTTGAAGACTTGTGTGGTCGGTATATATAATACTTTTAACCCCATATAAGTAGTGCCTCCAAGTCTTTAATGCAAAAACAACCGCGCCTATTTCCAAATCATGCGTCGTATAATTCTGCTCGTGAATCTTCAATTGTCTAGACGCATAAGCAATTACTTTCGTTCATTGCATTAATACACAACCGAGACCTTGCTTTGAGGCGTCACAATATATCACAAAATCATCATTCCCTTCAGGTAATGATAATATAGGTGCCATAGTTAACTTTTTCTTCAACAATTGAAACGCTTTCTCTTGTTCATCCTTCCATTGAAATTTCTTCCCTTTATGCGTTAATGCAGTCAAGGGTTTTGCTATTTTAGAAAAATCTTGGATGAATCTCCTGTAATAACCAGCCAGCCCTAAAAATTGGTGTATGTGTTTCGGAGTTTTCAGGGTTTCCCACTTTTCAACGGTTTCAATCTTTGTTGGATCCACCTGAATACCTTCTTTGTTCACTATGTGACCGAGGAATTGAACTTCTTCCAACCAAAATGCACACTTTGAAAACTTAGCGTACAGTTTTTCTTTTCTCAGCAACTCTAGCACTTTTCTCAAATGTTCTTCATGCTCTTGATCATTCTTCGAGTAAATAAGTATGTCATCGATGAAAACAATGACAAACTTGTCAAAATATAGCCCACACACTCGGTTCATGAGATCCATGAACACAGCTGGTGCGTTAGTCAATCCAAACGGCATAACCATAAACTCGTAATGACCGTAACGCGTCCTAAAAGCAGTCTTTAGAATATCATCCTCCTTCACCCGCATTTGATGATACCCAGAACGTAAATCAATCTTCGAATAAACCGACGAGCCTTGTAGTTAATCAAATAACTCGTCGATTCTCGGTAGTGGGTAGCGGTTCTTGATGGTAAGTTTGTTCAACTCTCGATAGTTGATACACAACCTAAATGTACCATCCTTCTTCTTGACAAACAAAACAGGAGCTCCCCACGGTGATGTGCTTGGTCGAATGAAACCACGCTCTAAAAGTTCCTGTAACTGACTTTGTAATTATTTCATTTCGCTGGGTGCGAGTCTATATGGAGCACGAGCTATTGGTGCAGCTCCTGGTACAAGGTCTATTTGAAATTCAACGGATCGATGTGGGGGTAATCCCGGTAATTCTTTCGAAAATACATCGGGAAATTCTTTTGCGACGGGAACATCACTGATGTTCTTTTCTTCAGGTTTAACTTCCTCGATGTGTGCTAGAATGACGTAACAACCTTTTCTTATTAGTTTTTGCGCCTTCAAACTACTAATAAGATTTAATTTCGCGTTGTTCTTTTCTCCGTACACCATTAAAGGTTTTCCTTTTTTACGCATAATGCGAATCGCATTTTTGTAACAAACGACCTCTGCTCTCACCTTTTTCAACCAGTCCATGCCAATTATTACATCAAAACTCCCTAACTCGACTGGTATTAAATCAATTTTAAACGTTTCATCTCCCAGTTTAATTTCTCTATCCCGACATATATTATCTGTTGAAATTAATTTACCATTTGCTAATTCGAGTAAAAATTTACTATCCAAAGGCGTCAATGGGCAATTTAATTTAGCACAAAAATCTCTATTCATATAGCTTCTATCTGCACCCGAATCAAATAAAACATAAGCAGATTTATCTTCAATAAAAAACGTACCCGTAACAAGCTCCGGGTCTTCCTGTGCTTCTGCCGCATTAATATTGAAAACTCTTCCGCGGCCCTGTCCATTAGTATTCCCCTGATTCGGGCAATTTCTAATAATGTGGCATGGTTTTCCACATTTATAACAAACAGCGTTGGTATAACTTGCTCCGACACTATTCGTTCCGGCATTACTTGTTTCGACACTATTTGTTCCTTTAGTTCTGTTAAACTTTGGTCCGTAGACCTCACACTTTGTTGCGCTATGACCATTTCTTTTACACCTGTTGCAAAATGTCGTGCAAAACCCTGGGTGATTTTCTTCACACCTATGACATGGCTGTTTTTGGTTTTCGTTGCCGTTGTTGTTATTGAGGTTGTTGTTGGGATTGTTATTGTTGTTGAAACGGTTGTTGTAGTTGTAGTTGTTGTTGTTGGGACGTTTGTTGTAGTTATTGTTAGGATTAAAGTTATTGTTGCGATTGTTGTTGCGGTTGTTGGGATAGTTGTTGCGATTGTGGTTGTAATTGTTATTGTTGTTGTACTGGTGACTCTTGTCACCATTTTCCTCCCACTTCCTCTTGAGTTGTTTCATGTTTGCTTCTTCGGCCGCCTGCTCTTTAATTCTTCCCTCAATCTGATTTATGAGTTTATGAGCCATTCGACTTGCCTTTTGTATGGAAGCGGGCTCGTGTGAACTCACATCTTCTTGAATCCTTACTGGTAACCCTTTTACAAACGAGTCGATCTTCTCTTCTTCATCTTCGAACGCTCCCGGACATAATAGGCACAACTCTGTGAATCGTCGTTCATATGTGGTAATATCGAACCCTTGTGTTCGTAACTCTCTAAGTTCTACCTTGAGCTTATTGACTTCGTTTCTAGGACATTACTGCTCGTTCATCAATTGCTTGAATGCCGACCACGGTAGTGCGTAAGCAGCATTTTGTCCTACCTATTCAAGATAGGTGTTCCACCACGTTAACGCAGTACCTGTGAAGGTATGCGTAGCATACTTAACTTTATCCTCTTCGGTACACTTACTTATGGTAAACACCGATTCGACTTTCTCGGTCCACCGTTTCAATCCAATTGGTCCTTCGATTCCATCAAATTCCAAAGGTTGGCAGGCAGTGAATTCTTGGTAGGAGCATCCTACACGATTTCTTGTGGAATTAGTTCCACTGCTAGATCCAGAGTTATTGTTATTTTGCATCGCAGCCTGTACTGCGGCTATGTTTGCTGCAAGGAAAACACAGAAGTCTTCCTCGCTCATGTTCAAATTCTGACGAGTCGTCGGTGCCATTTCCTTCAAAAATAGCCCAAAAGAATTAAGTTAATCATATAGAATTTTAAGAGTAGTCAATAGTATTTCGTAGCATAGTATGAACTCATTTATAAAAGCTTTTTCTTCATATTAGCATTTTATAGTTTTAATTCGGGTAGTACCTACCCGTTAAGTTCATACTTAGTAGCTAATATGCAATTCAACTACTACAATTCTATATGAAAAAACTGATTATAATAATATTTCGCGTTCAAATTTTATACAATATTTTACAAACTTACAATACCGCTATTATACATATAGGATGAAATATAGCACATAATAACTTTGCTACTCGGCAGCTATAAAGGAAATTCTAGTTAATACGCAAGTCGTTCATCAAAAGAAATAAAGACACGTAATTCATAAGTCCAGAAATAAGTCATGCATTCTGGTTTTACTAAGACGACTTCCCATCCTTGGTCTTGTGGAAAGTAACCGTTATGACCATTGGCTAGGCAGCATGTTGTAATGTCGTCAAAAGGACGAGGGTTTCGTAATGTCCAACAGCCCCGTAATAATCTAAAAACCTTGTTTCTCACCCCAACTACTGAATCCGTCACTTGCGGGAATGTTTCATTTAATAGTTGTAATCCGATATTCTTTTTCTCACTTTGGTGAGAAGCGAACATCACTAACCCGTAAGCATAACATGCTTCTTTATGTTGCATGTTAGAAGCTCTTTCTAATTCACGAAATCCTATGTTGGGATATGTTGAGTAAAAATAGGTTCTTAACCCGTAGCGTAAAATTACATTTGGGTTCCCCGCATTTGCTTTAAAGAAAACACGGCGTAACTTACGGTCTTCCCAATGTGATATACCCTACCTATCAAAGGAAAGCCTTTTATAAACTAAGGCATTTCTGGAAAGTCTTTCAAATGTTTGACAAGTTAATTTCGCCATAACTAATTGTGCCAATGAATTCTGACCGACTCTAAACAAGATTTCATCAATCATATCCTCTGGTAGGTCTTCTAAAATATTCGGTTGTCTACCCTTAACGTCCATTTTGTATTTTTATACTGTAAAATAGACAAGGATTAGATTCGTAAAAGATAATTAACAAACAATACAAGCAATTTTTACATAGAACATAAAAGTACAAGCACACTACAATACATATAATACACAACATGATTACAACCCTCTAATCTGAATCACTGGTTTCTTCTTCTTCGGACTTGGTTCGTTTTCCTAATTTTCTAGGGATATATGGTGTTCCTCTAATACGAGCCGTCGTTTTCCAAAATGGTTTAGAAAAACCTGGTGGTTTAGAGGTTCCCGGGTTATTGTTACAATTTAGGAAATACGGATGTTGCCGATACATATAAAGTTCATCGGGGTTGAAATCAGGTTTCTCTATTTTTACACCTTTCCCTTATTATTTTCTTTTGCTTTATTAAATTGGGTCGAGGTAATTTCTATAACATCATCGGAATCCTCATCGGGATCCGATTCATCGGAAAATTGGTAATCTTCCCAATATTTTACTTTCTCGGCGAAAATATCATTGACCATTATCAACTTTGGTCTGTTGGTTGAGGATTTTCTTTTATTTAATCGATTTACTGTAGGTATCAATATTTCTTCCTCTGGAACCTCTTCTTCTTCTTCTTCTTCCGGTTCCTCCTCTTCCGATTCCTCCTCTTCCGGTTCCTCCTCTTCCGGTTCCTCTTCCGGTTCCTCTTCGTGAATTTGTGAATCTTCCCAAAATATATTCGACTCTTCATTATTATTAGGTGAGTCGATGAGATTTGTACTAGAGGTAGACATCTATCACACAATATCAAACACGTTAAGAGATTAATATATCACATAATATTTACATGTTACAATTTGTAGTTTCCAACAAAAAATATTAAGCAATCATTTTTAAAGAAAACATGGTCGAAGTCCAGACTCATTAATGCATCCTAACAAACTCGATAAGACACACTAATACAATTTTTCTGGTTCTCTAAGACCAACGCTCGGATACCAACTGAAATGTCACGTTCATATCGATTATAAACGTTTCATATTAATTGATCTCTTTGCGAGGTTTTGACCTCTATATGAGATGTTTTTCAAAGACTGCATTCGTTTTTAAAACAAACCATAACCTTTATTTTATTGACAAGGTTAAAAGGACACCACCTAGATTATCAATAAATGATAATCTAAAAATATCACACTTACACACTACCAATACATATTGGTTTACAATATTAATATGTTACAACAAAGTAATTCTCGAATGCAGTTTTAAACAATATTATACAAGCATGATGTCACCAAATCTTTTCCATATTTTAGCATGCAACAGCGGAAGCGCTTAATAATCACCTAAGAATAAACATGCTTTGAACGTCAACAAAAATGTTGGTGAGTTATAGGTTTAACCTATATATTTATCAAATCGTAATAATAGACCACAAGATTTCAAATTTCAATATACATCCCATACATAGAGATAAAAATTATTCATATGGTGAACACCTGGTAACCGATATTAACAAGATGCATATAAGAATATCCCCTATCATTCCGGGAAATCCTTCGGACATGATAAAAACGAATTCGAAGTACTAAAGCATCCGGTAATTTGGATGGGGTTCGTTAGGCCCAATAGATCTATCTTTAGGATTCGCGTCAATTAGGAGATTGGTTTACTAATTCTTAGGCTACCAAGCAAAAGGGGCATATTCGGCTTCGATCATTCACCCATATAATGTAGTTTCAATTACTTGTGTCTATTTCGTAAAACATTTATAAAACTGCATGTATTCTCATCTCAAAAATATTAGATTTTTAAAGTGAGACTATAACTCACTTTCACAGATTTTTACTTCGTCGGGAAGTAAGACTTGCCCACTGGTCGATTCACGAACCTATAACAAATATGTACATATATATCAAAGTATGTTTAAAATATATTTACAACATTTTTATTACGTTTTAATGATTTGAGTTTATTAAGTCAGCTGTCCTCGTTAGTAACCTACAACTAGTTGTCCACAGTTAGATGTACAGAAATAAATCGATATATATATATTATCTTGAATCAATCCATGACCCAGTGTATACAAGGCTCAGGCTAGATCACAACTCAAAGTATATATATTTTTGGAATCAACCTCAACCCTGTATAGCTAACTCAAATATTACTGCATATAGAGTGTCTATGGTCGTTCCAAATAATATATATACATGGGTCGATATGATATGTCAAAACATTTGTATACGTATCTATGGTATCCCAAGATTACATAATATATTAGAATATATATATTATACAATATAAGTTAGCTAGAATATGATTAATATAGATTTGTTACCAATTTTCACGTAGCTACAACAAGCAAAATTATCCAATCTTGTTTTACCCATAACTTCTTCGTTTTAAATCCGTTTTGAGTGATTCAAGTTGCTATGGTTTCGTATTGAACTTAAGTTTATGAATCTAAACAGAAAAAGTATAAGTTTATAGTCAGAAATACAGGTTACAATTCAATATTATAAGAGGTAGTCATTTCAGTCGAAAGAACGACGTCTTGATGACCATTTTGAAAAACATACTTCCACTTTGAGTTTAACCATGATTTTTGGATATAGTTTCATGTTCATAATAAAAATAATTTTCCCAGAAGAACAACTTTTAAATCAAAGTTTATCATAGTTTTTAATTAACTAACCCAAAACAGCCCGCTGTGTTACTACGACGGCGTATATCCAGTTTTACGGTGTTTTTCGTATTTTCAGGTTTTAAATCATTAAGTTAGAATATCATATAGATATAGAACATGTGTATAGTTGATTTTAAAAGTCAAGTTAGAAGGATTAACTTTTGTTTGCGAACAAGTTTAGAATTAACTAAACTATGTTCTAGTGATTACAAGTTTAAACCTTCGAATAAGATAGTTTTATGTATATGATTCGAATGATGTTATGAACATCATTACTACCTAAATTTTTGTGGATAAACCTACTGGAAATGAGAAAAATAGATCTAGCTTCAAAGGATCCTTGGATGGCTTGAAAGTTCTTGAAGCAAAATCATGACACGAAAACAAGTTCAAGTAAGATTTTCACTCGAAATAAGATTGTTATAGTTATAGAAATTGAATCAAAGTTTGAGTATGAGTATTACCTTGAATTAGAAAGATATATTACTGTAAATAATAAAGATTTCTTGAGGTTGGATGATCACTTGAAATGGATTTGCAAGATTGAAAGTAAGCTAGCAAACTTGGAAGTGTTGTTGGTGTGTTCTTGAGTAGTTGTTTTGTATCTTGGTTTATGTATGGATTTATGAACTAGATTGAGCTAGATTTTGATGAAGATGATGAAGAACACTTAGAACAATGGAAGAACACTTGAGAGAGAGTAATTTGATTCAAGAAAATTGTAAAGTGAATGTGTTTGTGAGTATGCTACTTCACGTGAATATGATGCTCCCATATAGGCTCCATTAGTTTGTAATTTTGTGAGATATTTCATGCTAGATGTTAAATGATGGTTCCCACATGATTAGGTGACTCACAAGGGCTGCTAAGAGCTGATCATTGGAGTGTATATACCAATAGTAAATACATTTATAAGTTGTGTATTGTACGAGTACAAATACGAGTGCATACGAGTAGAATTGTTGATGAAAATGAATGAGGATGTAATTGTAAGCATTTTTATTAAGTAGAAGTACTTTGATAAGTGTCTTGAAGTCTTTCAAAAGTGTATGAATACATATTAAAATACTACATGTATATACATTTTAACTGAGTCGTTAAGTCATCGTTAGTCGTTACATGTAAGTGTTGTTTTGAAACCTTTAAGTTAATGATCTTGTTAAATGTTGTTAAACATTGTTTATTATATCTAATGAGATGTTAAATTATTAAATTATCATGATATTATGATGTATTAATATATCTTAATATGATATATATACATTTAAATGTCGTTACAACGATAATCGTTACATATATGCAATTAAACAATACGAGGATTTTGAAGCATACCTGTATTTACATTATGTTCAACATATGTATCTGCAACCATCTGATAAGCTCTTGTTGTTGCCGTAGGTGAATTCTTTCTTTTCTACCCTACTTGAGAACCAGAAGATCCACCTACCGATCCCGACTGCGCTCTTGGCCCCGCCCCAGAACCTGATCCTCTTACATACGGGCACTGAGCTGATCTATACCCCACTTGATGACATTTCCAACATACATCCTCTTGGAATGAACACATCCGAATCTTGTGTCCCACAATACCACATCTCAAACATATTTTGGTTGAATCTGAACAAGGACTACTATGAGATGATCTACAACTATAACACCAAGAATTCTGACTTGATGCTGACCCACTCTGTTCTGACCCACTTTTCTGTTTCAACTAACAGACTTCTTTGACCTAGAGTCCAAATGACTCATCACCTGATCTTGTTGTGACATCTCATAACCTACTATTCTATTTCTTACTGCTCTAACGCCATCCTCTACCATCTTGGCCATAACAAATGCTTACGATAGCGTCGTCGCCATTCTAACCATTGTTCTGTACTCTGGTAAAATTATATTAACAAAATGTTGAATTCTGGACTGTTCGTCTGGTACCCACTGTTGCACAAACCCTAATTTATCCATTTACTGCTCAATCACCTCATCTATCGTCATCTGAGGTGTCATTTTCATTGCCAGAAATTCTGTCTTAATTCGATTGAGGTCATAGGATGAACAATACTGCTCACAAACTTATTATAAAATTGTTTCCAAGTAATCATGTTCACTTTCTCTCTCAGTATACTAGAAATAACTGTATCCCACCAAACCATTACCCTATTTTTCAACATACGACTAGCATAAATAACCTGCAATGCTGGTTCACACTGACAGGCCTCAAAAACCTTTTCTATCTCTCTTAACCAGTTAAGGGTTACCGTTGAGTTAGAACTTCCTGAGTACTCTGGCGGATTACAAATCAGAAACTGTTTAAAAGTACATTTCTTTGGTTGTTGAAACGTCGGCATCTGATACGGACCCCACATCTGATTTGGGAATTGTTGATTAAACTGAGGTGGCATCTGATACTATTGAGGAAATTGATATTGAGGTGGTAACCACAGCTGTTGTTGGAAAGCACTTCTAGTTTGCTGATAAATATTTGACTGCACCGGATACCCACTAAACATCTGATTCGGTACACTACCACTTGGATTCACTATTACCTGACGCTGTTCTAATTCCCTTATTCGATCACGTGCTTAATTTAACTGACTTTCCAAATCCTGAATTTGTTCCCGTGGATTATCTTCTGACACATACCCGTCTTCATCTGGGGCTCTGAATGTTCCGGGGGCTGAAGGAACAGTTGTGTTTCCTGTATTATATGCCATATCTGCACTACCACAATAACTCACACAAACGCTTAGTGGAAAACATGTTAGTACCTATCAACTAACGCATGTAATCCCTACATTCACTTAACCCGTCCCCTCATATATGTTTAACACAACACAAGGTTTGGGAACATGACATTCAACACAATGTACATGCGGCCAAACCTATGCTCTGATACCAAGTTGTAACACACACCCCCCCCCCCCTTTTTTTTTAAATCACAGCGGAAGACTGAATTCACATAAATACCCTTAGCTAATTACAAACATGATTATTACAAATCATCTAGTTAATTACGTAATTACAAACCACAAGTGTTACGTTAAAAGACCAGTTACGTAATTACAAAAGTTAAGACATCAGAGTTCGTCTTGTCAAACATATCTTCAACTCGACTCCCGTTCCTACCAGCACTAAGATCCAGAACCTGCAGGGGAGGAGGTGAGGGGTTAGCACAAGGCTAAGTGAATAGAACTATCACAAGGTCTAGCATACAGTACCAACTTGTACTCCTATAACAACAACTTATACACTCACATACAACAAACAACAACTGGCAATTATGCTCCAACTAGAGGACCGGCGGCTTGTACGGGCACACGACCACCAGCTGATCAGGCTAGAGTCTATGATAGTCCTTACTACTGAATCTCCAGTATAGTCATCCATACGCAGGTGATGCGTCGTTCAACATTATACTCAACAAACAGTATCCAACTGGACCCAACCACAACTAGGTTGACCTCTCTGAGCTGAACCTAACAGATCAAGGTTCCAACAACAACAACAACAACAATTTGTGTACATGCAACCAGTCAACTACTACTACTGCTACAAGCAACTAATACTACTAAAAGCATGACAACCCTAATTTCAATCAACTGTACAACATAACTACTAAACATGGCAACTAACAATAATATAAACATTGTAGCGCAACTTACTACTCTATACTACACCAGGAGATAATCCCACTCACCGAATACCAGCAACTAGCTCAGATAATCTATCACTGAGCTTCTTCTTTATCCTTATCACCTGAACATAAGGCACAAGACAGCACAATACAGTAAATCAATATCAAAAGCGCCACAAAAAGGTTTACTTAACACTATGCATTTTCAGAATTTACATTCTGAATTTCATAAGACCGTGGGCAGCATAACGACTAGAAAACAGCTAAATTAAACAACATCTACTATTCTGATCTACATCTGTACGGTTGCAAGTCCATCCGTACGGTTACATCATGTATCCGTACGGTTTCACACTCACTTCCCGGTTGCACCAACACCACTGCATCCGTACGGTTGCACATGCACCCGTACGGTTGCACCATGTACCCGTGCGGTTGAAGGCTGCAACCGTATGGTTGTGTTCATCGAGCAACAGCAGCAGAAACTGACGATTTTCTAGCCAAAATCACCCAAATCTCGATTTCTAAACGTTTTGACACTAAAATCCGTTTCGGAAACATTTATAACACTTATAGAAACTTAAACCCCAATGAATTACATCAAAACAACATCCAATTCACTTAATTTTGACCAAAAAGCTTTTTGTACCAAAAACTCATTTAATCATCTTTACCTTGTTATGACCACAAAATCACAAGTAACAGATTACACAACACAATTTAAACTCTAAATTGAGATTCAAGAGATTAGGGTTCCAGAGAGTGAAAGGTATAAGTGGGTGTGAATGATATTTCAAGAAGCTTCAAGAAATGGCTGATGCCATGCTTATATATTTGTGTTAAACACAATACCCCATCACACACGAGTATTTACCAGTTATCTGATAACTTACGCACTTAATTTGACAACCCTAACGGAGTCCAAATTAAATAAACGAACATGTTCTGTGACCCTTGTCATAAACTGGTCTCAACTAAACAACCAAATAATTATAAACATATAATTATTATAATAACATACAAACATACCTAAGGTCAAAAGGGTTATTTCAGCTAGGCCTGGTAATAAGATGTTACATATATTGATACTGTGTGGATGGAAGACTTCAACCTTTTATTGACAGGCTTGGGTCTAAGTGCTATTCATGTTGGACTGTATAGTTCGAATGACGCATGTGCTCCGTCAAGAGGATTATACTTTGTGATAATAGTAATGAACTATCGGTACGCCTTGTATGATCCACTAGTGCGGCAGACCTGGTAGGCTCGTTGGTCCTCTTAAGATGAATATTTCTTATGTGTATGTTGGACTGATGTTGGGCTTGGGATATTTGATCGTATATGCCGAGTTTCTCATTCACTTAGCTTCGTGCTAATTCCACTAATCATGCGCATACCTGTATGGCAATGCGGTACATGCATGCAAGTCCCATATGTGCGTATTATACATGACAATGCTTACACGCACATACTTGTCACGGGTATAGTCGCTCAACCTTATGCGCCTATACCATTGTACGCAGTCCTTTTGACCTGGTCTTGCGTTTACCTTGTTCACCAAGTCAGAGGATAAGATCAATATATGTTTCGGTTTCCTTAATTAACATACATTAGTTATGGAATGGATTACGACTAATTGAGGATAGAATCATATTCAAGCCCTAATTGCTAAGCCTGTAAATACAGGGCTGTATAATCCTAAAAGGTACAACATTTTATACGTAACAAAGCATACTGCATCAGAAGAATAAGTATTCTTACGATCATCACATTCTCTAAGACTTTTGGGTACGTTCCATGAACTATGAATCCTTCATGTCTTATGGCCACTTGACCTTGTATGCTAGGTCATTGGTGGACTTACATTAGGCCACCCCTGCCGGAATCTTTACGATTCCGGTATGGGTTATCCACAACATATGTAAAAGGTACGAGTCTTGTTTGTCCTTAAACCCCATTGTTGCACTCAAGCATATGTTTACCCTAGCACCGTGAAAATATGCTTGATCATTTGCCGCCATTCGCGGAAATCGAACCCACGAACACGTTAGCTTGACTGTATGCTACGACTGGGAGATATGGTTGCTGGGATATATATATATATATATATATATATATATATATATATATATATATATATATATATATATATATATATATATATATATATATATATATATGTCTGACACACTTGGCAGTCTGATATGTTTTAAAGCGAGACCTGTTGTATTTAAGTAACGCTAACTATGTTTCTAATAATACTTTAAATATTTGTTCATGACCGTTTATGCAATGATAGACCTCCGTTGTATTAAAAAATGCCTATGAATTTGTGTACTGTTGAAAAATGTGCTTTAGAGGGTTGTATTGTACACTACTACAAAACATGTTTAGTGATGTATGGATAAATTTTAATGGATGACGAATTATCACCTATTATCGTACATTCAACATTCAGAAAGTAAGTATATGAAAAGTATATAAAAGAAGATGGACCGACCACTCTTTTCTTTTTAAGACCACTCTATTCTTTTTAAGATGTCTTTGTTTGACCACTCTTAACAATAACTCTTTTTACATGAAAGTGTCACATTAATGTCACAACAACATGTTATTTCCATTTTCTTTAAGGACAGATTCAGTGCCATCCATGACATAAATCATCACCATCACATTGACTCACTTTAATTATTTTAAAGATTAAACTATATATTATTTATATTGCTATTGCTATATTATTATTACTTTTATTAATATTAATATTATTGTATAATACTCCGTAATTATTATTATTAAATTATATAATACTCCATTAATAATAATAATATTAATATTATTATTATTATTATTAATTATTATTATTATTATTATTACTACCACTGCTTCTGCTGCTGCTGTTAATGTTCTTACACTACTTTTTAAAACAACATAAATTGAAAACTATGACGTTGCATTCATAAATTATTAACTAAGACATTACATTCATATATTAAAAATAACATAAATAAAAAACAACATAAATAAAAACATACATAATTGAAAACTACAACTTGACGGTAGAACTATTTTTCGTCGCCAGACTCTTCAAACATATTTTGATATTTCTTATGAATCTTCGACCCAGCTTTCATTAACAACTCGTAAAGTTCGGGAGTCAAGTCAATTGGAACCGCTTTGGATAAAAATTTTAAACTCTCCAACAACGATGGTGAATAAGACGCAAAACCCATAGCTTGATGCGGGTTCGAAGATGAGTCACATGGTGACGGATATATATGATTTTTTTAAGTAACTATTGAAAATAATCTTGACCTTTGAGAAGTTTGAACTTTAAGGTTTGGTTTGGATTGTTTTTTTCGTTTTCTTTTAGGCATTTTAAAAGTAGTAGAGAATGGTCAAAGATATAATGAATGATAGAGTTTTTGTGTGATGAAAATTGGATAAAATCCATTGGTATATATAATGGTAAATTGATATTTAAGAAAACAAAAAATAAGATTAAATGGATTTATAACCATTGGAAGCCAGCAACAACGGTAAAAATACCATTTGAAATGAGCTCCACTTGTCCTCATTTATGTTATACCAATGAAAAAAACATATGGCGAGTTCATCAAGGGTGAGCCACGACACTGCATTGTCATCAGCACCCTCAAGGGCGAAGGCGAGGGTGAGCTAAGTACGGATATTGATGGGACTGCTCTAATAAATTATCCAAAGTATGATGAAATGACAAATGATCTCAAAATTTATGGAGGGTAAAATGGGCTGAAGTTGGCTGCAAAAAAGTAAGTAGCGATAAAACAATTGGGTAGTAATACATTCACTTGTAATTTTGATAAATCCAATTACCCGCGTGCATTAAATAATTGTACTGTACATACTAGTAAAACATGATTATAATAGATTTATCACAATCACAACTATAAATATCAACCCCTTAACAATTAAGTGATCCTTAAATTACGTTAACTTGAAAGTATGTCACAAGGTGACAAAAGAAAGAAAAATCACTTCTAGCTAGTTGTATTTTAAATAATAAGCAGAGTAAACCACATAATTTATGAATATACAAAAAGTTGCTAGAATAAAGGTGCTCTTAACATCCTTATATATATCGTTCGAGCTCTGGTTTTAATAATGGGGTGAGCTAGGTTATTTGCTACATATATAACATCCTTAATTCATATTTTCAGTATAATTCACTATTTTTATTGGTTTCCTTAGTCCATGAACAATAGACGGTTTTTTTTTTTTTTTTTTTTGCATTTTCTTCTTCTTCTTCTGGTCTTCCTCTCTTTCTATTAAAATTTGAATGATTCACATTATGATTACAAAATTTTTAAATACACTAAACAGTATAGTTAATACATATTTTCGGTATAATACATCAACTATTTTACTAAAAGTTATATGACTAATTAAATATTTATTTAGTTATATATGTATGAACAATTTTTTTTTTTTTTTTAAATCTAGCATTTTTTATTAGCTTTCTTCTCCTTTTATCAAATTTTTGATAATTTATACTATGAGTATAAAAATTTTAAGATACACTAAATAATACATAAGTTAACTATATTTTATTATATATATATATATATATATATATATATATATTATATATTAATTTTAAAATGAATATAATAAATTGTATGATATTAACAATCTTTTAGATTAAGAAGAGAAAAATAAGTAATTGTTTTTAAAAAAAAAATTAGATGAAAGTTTTGAGTTTAATCTATAAGTGTAGTGTATAAGATACTTCACATATCATAAAAAAAATGTAATAGTAATCTTAAGCATCAAAATTTTTATTACCTTATTTTACATTTTATAATTCATGTTATAATTTTACAAACATATCACAAGTACTGAAGTACATCTCGCAATGACGCAGTTTGATCCCACTCATTATTTTATATATTTCATATAAAAGAAACAAAGAAGATAAGTTAGTCTTGTATTGTTTACCCACAATAGAATATGAACATCTTCCATCTCAGCAGGACAAATTTATCAATTTTATATATGAGTAATTATTTTTTCTTAACCACTTTCATCCAATTAATTACCTTCTAATGGCATTATGTTCCTAATTAGTGTGTAGAATTCATCTTCTAATGGCTGCATTTTATAATATTAATTGTATTAATTATACATCGCCACTTTCAAAATATTCAACAACCATCAAAAAGTATATTAAAAAGTTTTACAATAAAAATAAAAAAATATTTTTAATATTAATTAAATACGGAGTATAAGAAAAAAAATACGAGTTCGTCTAAAAGTTTTTAATCTTGTTTCATTATGTAAAAATAACATAGTTTATTGGATTTATATTTAATTTTTTGATATTCGGTTGTATCCTTTTGTATTTGTTACGGATATAAATCTAACTAGTTTTCGAACCCTCGCTTTCGCGCCAGGAGTTCGGTTTTCAATGTATTTTATTGCGTTTAGTTTGTAAAATTATTTCGTGACTAACGATGATGTCGTTGAAGCACAACTCGAGTCGAACTAAAAGGTATAACCCGTGAAAGATTTAAATGTTATTTTAAATTAACAATATATGTGCATCTCCGCGTTTAGCTAGAGAATTGTCGACTTTTATAAATTTAACGCAAAAATCAACGTTTATGAAAAGTACCTCAAATATTTAGCGTTTTTTAAAAACCGTCCGTTTTCCGTATAGTTAGTGACATTGTGTTCCTAAAATTATTTCGAGTTTAACGATAGTGTCGGAAAAATTTAACTGGTTGCGAGCGAGAAGATATGATCCGGGGAATACTTCAGTAGAGTTCATTTAACATTTTTTTATAAAAATGGTTATTTGACACTTTACCCCCCTGTTTGTAGGGTCGATTTTAATTTTTGAAAAATCTCTAGGGGCCTTTGGTGGTGAAATGAAATTTAGTAAAAGAAAAAAGTAAAAAGAGGAAAATAACCCTTTACTATTTATCATTTTTGTCTATTAGATATATGTATATATAATATCTAAATATCTAATATCTGTATATAAATAAATCATACAGTACATTTTATATGTTTTTATTTTTATTTTTGAAAAGTTTCTATTTTTAGAAAAAGTTTTTTCAGTGAAAACGCAGTCACATATTTGAAATCTTACACTTTCAACTTTCAGCTTTTACAAATCTACAACTCTTAAACACGATAACAAGTTTGATCGAGGGAATCTCCAAATGTCAGTGTTTCAGAATTTCATTATAGTTAATTAATAGTTACGGAGTAATAATTACGGAGTAATAATTACTCCGTATTATTGAGCTACGTCATTTCATTTCATAATGCACACATACGCACACACAGTCATATACTCCGTATTATATTCCCTTTTTGAATTCAAATATTCCAGAAATTAAATTTAGACACTTCATTATATCCAACCCCCTTATCTAGAACTTAGATTTGCTTCTCGCCTTCTCAGACGTGGCGTTATTTTTTATTTTATTTTTTACAACGGCGGTATGAAGTTACGGAGTATTATTTTATTAGTTATTAAAAAATAATTGAATAAAACTGATAAAGTAACACGTAAATTTAATAAAAAATGTCATGCAAAATCTGCTTTAATTTACGTACAGGTAGTGATTTTTAGGTGAGAGTCGTAATGGAATTAAAGTAATTAGTGCACGGGTCGGAATCGGAGGAGTCTAGAACTTAACTATATCAAGCATATAGGTGACTCTTGTGACCTCCATTTTTTATTCTTTTTGCTCGTGAGGGGCTTAGAGCAATTAGCAACTAGCAAGTGTCATTAGTTCAAGAAAATAATACTCCAAAATAATTAGTTCCTTGCGTTTTTAAAATTAAAATATGTTTTGGTTCTGGGGAAAAATGATAACATACCATAGATAAAAACACTACATTTTATTTTTTTTATTTTTTTTTTCTTTTTCAGATGACAATAAACGAAGGTAAGTTATCGACATCATCCTTCAGCGATTACATATTGATCGCAAGAGTCGTCACGGAAACCTCTTCAACAAAACTCTTTGGTGACGACATTTTTTGTTTTTGCGACGATTGACGGTTCTCACTTTAACTTTTCAAATTAAATATATTTTAGTTTAACGACGACCTATCATCGATAAAGTTATTATTTATTTAACATAATATTATTTAGTAATTTATAATTTGTTTAATATTAAATTGATAAGTTTGGCAATGGCGTGTAGTCGGGAATGAGCTAATTAATACTCCATATATTTAGTTACAAGAGAGTGATGACATGTCGTTAGGAAAGCATTTGCACGTTTTGTTACCAACAGCTTTGTCTATGAGATTTGGTGACAATGTGTTGTCGAGAAAGTCTCGGCTTGTTTTTTGACAACAGCTTAGAAGTAGCTTATTTCAAGCAAATAACACGACAAATTAAATCAAATAATAGTACTCCGTAAGTAATATTAAAACCAAGCAACTTTCACTAAAATTTGAATGATTCAAAACTGTTTTTTTTTTTTTGGTAAGCGAGAAAACTCTCCTATGAACGAGCATAGAAGGTAAAAACCTCGGGTAATCAAGCCCCCGAGCGCGACACCTGGTACCGGGTGAGTTGCACATTATGCGCACCCTCTAATCACACTCCCTTTTTGAACAATTTGGCATAGCCAGGAATTAAACCCGGGTGGTGTGCTTCATTGGGCAACTCGGTGGCCACTCAGGCAAGCCTGAATGGTTATGATTCAAAACTGTGTAACTTTAAATATTAAAAAAATAATAATTCAAATGATTTGTTTAAAATCGACTAATCATCATCCTCTTATTCATCGTAGTCTTGATCATCATCGTTATTAGGATACTTAGACATAACATAATTCGAGTTTGTACGTTGAAGTGTTTGCATAAATCTTGCCATCACTTGTTTGACGCGAATTTCGACCGCATCATCTTTTGGTGCCATCGTAGATCCTCATGATGATGTTGGTAAATTTGAAGTCGTCGTGATGGTAACTTTTTTTACCCCGTCCATGATTGTTATCATGACACATTCACAAAAGCGTCTTCCTCACTTGTGATCGGTGATCGAGTACTCAAAACCACCATTTGCTACTGATATCGACTAAAAATTCACGTTTTTTACTCCCGATATTACGCCCAAATATAATAAATTTATAAACTTTATTGAAGAATTAAGCATTTATTTGCTTTATTTGTAGAACAAGTGACTACGAAGGCGATGTAAGAATAATCGAAGTAAACGAGCTTAAAACAAAAAATCTAGAGAGAAAATGGTGAAAAACAAGTTACATCCTCGGAAACCAAATTACGATCCCGAAAATCAAGTTTTGGAGCCACATGGGTTGCCTATTCTGCACGGGTGCCCCACACGGGCTGCTATGATTTCAGGCCCACACGAGAAGCCCACACGACTCGCCCAGTTTTGGAGTCCACACGAGTACTTTACACAGGCTGTGTGCCCGACCTGCCCAATCCACACGTTAAACTCACACGCCCTGCCACGCCCTGAGTATTCTATAAATAAGGCTTGACTTTCTCATTTGTAACATACTCTAATCTATTCCAATATCTCTCATTACTTAAAAAGCACTTCAATTTGCATAGTTTAGTAGTTTTTTCCCGAACGGCGATATCGACATCAAATCCTCTCATTGGTCACCCATACACGCGTTAGGAGAAAACTCAAATCGCGGCGATGTTGGCAGTACTATCGAAGGTTGGGGAACCACCCCCCCCCCCCCCCCCCCCCCCCCCGAGACATTCCCGAATCGCATTGATGTTAGCAGTACCATCAAAGGTTGGAAACTCCCTGCTTGAAGTGAGAAATGACCCGTTTGGCAGTACCCCAAGTTGGATCCCACCCGTATACCACTCAAGTCAAGCTTTGGTGATGCATAGTTTAGTAGTTTAGCATTTTAATCGGTACTGTAGTGACCCGAACTTTTCCATGTTTATATATATTAATTGAGATTGATATTTACATGATTAAATGTTTCCAACATGTTAAGCAATCAAACTTGTTAAGACTTGATTAATTGAAATATGTTTCATATAGACAATTGACCACCCAAGTTGACCGCTGATTCACGAACGTTAAAACTTGTAAAAACTATATGATGACATATATATGGATATATATATAGTTAACATGATACTATGATAAGTAAACATATCATTAAGTATATTAACAATGAACTACATATGTAAAAACAAGACTACTAACTTAATATTTTTAAACGAGACATATATGTAACGATTATCGTTGTAAAGACATTTAATGTATATATATCATATTAAGAGATATTCATACATGATAATATCATGATAATATAATAATTTAAAATCTCATTTGATATTATAAACATTGGGTTAACAACATTTAAAAAGATCGTTAACCTAAAGGTTTCAAAACAACACTTACATGTAACGACTAACGATGACTTAACGACTCAGTTAAAATGTATATACATGTAGTGTTTTAATATGTATTTATACACTTTTGGAAGACTTCAATACACTTATCAAAATACTTCTACTTAACAAAAATGCTTACAATTACATCCTCGTTCAGTTTCATCAACAATTCTACTCGTATGCACCCGTATTCGTACTCGTACAATACACAGCTTTTAGATGTATGTACTATTGGTATATACACTCCAATTATCAGCTCTTAGCAGCCCATGTGAGTCACCTAACACATGTGGGAACCATCATTTGGCAACTAGCATGAAATATCTCATAAAATTACAAAAATATGAGTAATCATTCATGACTTATTTACATGAAAACAAAATTACATATCCTTTATATCTAATCCATACACCAACGACCAAAAACACCTACAAACACTTTCATTCTTCAATTTTCTTCATCTAATTGATCTCTCTCAAGTTCTATCTTCAAGTTCTAAGTGTTCTTCATAAATTCTACAAGTTCTAGTTACATAAAATCAAGAATACTTTCAAGTTTGCTAGCTCACTTCCAATCTTGTAAGGTGATCATCCAACCTCAAGAAATCTTTGTTTCTTACAGTAGGTTATCATTCTAATACAAGGTAATAATCATATTCAAACTTTGATTCAATTTCTATAACTATAACAATCTTATTTCAAGTGATGATCTTACTTGAACTTGTTTTCGTGTCATGATTCTGCTTCAAGAACTTTGAGCCATCCAAGGATCCGTTGAAGCTAGATCCATTTTTCTCTTTTCCAGTAGGTTTATCCAAGGAACTTAAGGTAGTAATGATGTTCATAACATCATTCGATTCATACATATAAAGCTATCTTATTCGAAGGTTTAAACTTGTAATCACTAGAACATAGTTTAGTTAATTCTAAACTTGTTCGCAAACAAAAGTTAATCCTTCTAACTTGACTTTTAAAATCAACTAAACACATGTTCTATATCTATATGATATGCTAACTTAATGATTTAAAACCTGGAAACACGAAAAACACCGTAAAACCGGATTTACGCCGTCGTAGTAACACCGCGGGCTGTTTTGGGTTTGTTAATTAAAAACTATGATAAACTTTGATTTAAAAGTTGTTATTCTGAGAAAATGATTTTTATTATGAACATGAAACTATATCCAAAAATTATGGTTAAACTCAAAGTGGAAGTATGTTTTCTAAAATGGTCATCTAGACGTCGTTCTTTCGACTGAAATGACTACCTTTACAAAAACGACTTGTAACTTATTTTTCCGACTATAAACCTATACTTTTTCTGTTTAGATTCATAAAATAGAGTTCAATATGAAACCATAGCAATTTGATTCACTCAAAACGGATTTAAAATGAAGAAGTTATGGGTAAAACAAGATTGGATAATTTTTCTCATTTTAGCTACGTGAAAATTGGTAACAAATCTATTCCAACCATAACTTAATCAACTTGTATTGTATATTATGTAATCTTTAGATACCATAGACACGTATACAATGTTTCGACCTATCATGTCGACACATCTATATATATTTCGGAACAACCATAGACACTCTATATGTGAATGTTGGAGTTAGCTATACAGGGTTGACTTTTCAAAAAAAAAAGCTATACAGGGTTGAGGTTGATTCCAAAATATATATAGTTTGAGTTGTGATCAATACTGAGATACGTATACACTGGGTCGTGGATTGATTCAAGATAATATTTATCGATTTATTTCTGTACATCTAACTGTGGACAACTAGTTGTAGGTTACTAACGAGGACAGCTGACTTAATAAACTTAAAACATCAAAATATATTAAACGTGTTGTAAATATATTTTGAACATACTTTGATATATATGTATATATTGTTATAGGTTCGTGAATCAACCAGTGGCCAAGTCTTACTTCCCGACGAAGTAAAATCTGTGAAAGTGAGTTATAGTCCCACTTTTAAAATCTAATATTTTTGGGATGAGAATACATGCAGGTTTTATAAATGATTTACAAAATAGACACAAGTACGTGAAACTACATTCTATGGTTGAATTATCGAAATTGAATATGCCCCTTTTTATTAAGTCTGGTAATCTAAGAATTAGGGAATAGACACCCTAATTGACGCGAATCCTAAAGATAGATCTATTGGGCCTAACAAACCCCATCCAAAGTACCGGATGCTTTGGTACTTCGAAATTTATATCATACCCGAAGGGTGTCCCGGAATGATGGGGATATTCTTATATATGCATCTTGTTAATGTCGGTTACCAGGTGTTCATCATATGAATGATTTTTATCTCTATGTATGGGATGTGTATTGAAATATGAAATTTTGTGGTCTATTATTATGATTTGATATATATAGGTTAAACCTATAACTCACCAACATTTTTGTTGACATTTTAAGCATGTTTATTCTCAGGTGATTATTAAGAGCTTCCGCTGTCGCATACTTAAATAAGGACGAGATTTGGAGTCCATGCTTGTATGATATTGTGTAAAAACTGCATTCAAGAAACTTATTTTGTTGTAACATATTTGTATTGTAAACCATTATGTAATGGTCGTGTGTAAACAGGATATTTTAGATTATCATTATTTGATAATCTACGTAAAGCTTTTTAAACCTTTATTGATGAAATAAAGGTTATGGTTTGTTTTAAAATGAATGCAGTCTTTGAAAAACGTCTCATATAGAGGTCAAAACCTTGCAACGAAATCAATTAATATGGAACGTTTTTAATCAATAAGAACGGGACATTTCATGTAGCGACCCGACAAAATCGTCATTGACGGTGCCGTCTACTTAGGTCCCGTTACGTGGTCATAAGTCTTTAAAACAACGTTTGACCAAAAGATATGTCGAATTCATTTCAAATGTAAAGATTGTTCAAAGTTTACGAGAATAGTTCCACCACAAGTTACGTTACAAAGTTATAAGTACAAATGAAACTTATGCGACACAATTTAAAAGTAGCCAAAAGACGCTCCATGTATGCATATATACTCGACATCCAATGCAAGTATCAAAATAATGAGCGGAAGCATGTATCATGTATCGTTCAAGGACCTGAGAAAAACATAGAAATCTGTCAACGAAAACGTTGGTGAAATCATAGGTTTAAGTAAGTAAGTACAAGTGAACCACAAGATTTGTAACATTGGTATAATAGTAATACATTCCAAAAGTTTGTTTCACGAGCACCCAATTATCAATGCTTAACATTCCTTCCATAGAACCCCATCACAATAGTGTTTGAACATACACTGTTTCTCGAAAATATATTTCATTCGTAAACGGTAGCGAACCGTTTGAATGAGGGTTTGTCAAACCCATATGGCCATATAACATAAGTTCTCGCTTACACCCGGCAAGTGTAACTAATGATAATCGAATTGAGGATTTTTTTGTTCAAACTCGTATGTAGAATGTTTGTTTTCCTGTACTTGTGTTCACTTAGTTAAAAAGGAACGTTTATGTTTTCTCATCCCAAATGTAAGTTTCAAAAGAGTAAAAGTGGGACTATGATCTCACCTTGAGTGTACGAGTAGTAAAGTACTTCAACAAGTAAACGTGTGCAAAGAACAATGCTAGTCTTGACCTAAACAATAGGTTGTATCAATAACGGTAAACACGATAGGTCAAAGATGTTCAATTAGTCCTATGGCTCGTTACGACTCGATTATGTAGCATGTGAATCAAATTGTCAAGTTTCATGCAAGATACAAGTATAGAAACAAATTAGGAAGATTGCATAATCATTTGGTTAAGTTTGACAAAAAGTCAAACTTTGGTTGGTCAAAGTCAACGAAAAAGTCAACACGTTCGGGTCGGGTCCCGAACTATTTTTCTGAGGTTTTTATTCATATATAAGCATGTTAGAACAAGTCTCATGTGAATCGGAGGTCCATAGCGTGCCAAACACTTTTCGTATTTTGACCAAGGAGGTCAGAACCTGGACACGCCTTATGTCGCGCCGCGACATAGGCTGGCCGCGCCGCGGCACATAACGTGTGCTGGTGCCTGGTTAGTTTCAATTGTTCAAGTCTTTTTCCGAACTTCGATCAAACACAAATCACAAACCGTAAACACTTATGACACGCATTTTATATCGTTGGAAAGCTAATTTGACAAAGAACACAACTAAACACATTTCATCAATCAATCTACCTATTATAACAACCAAAACCGCATCTAATGCTCAACATTAATCGCATACAAGTTCATAAATGCAATTCAATGATTCGGGCAACCAATTTACATGAGTGATATGCCGTTTCAAAGGTAATCAAGCATACAATCCAACTAAACACTTACCAATCATAATCCATGGCATTCAATGCATCAAGAGTCCATTTCAAGTTCATCAAACCCTAACCCAAATTCACCAAAATCATAAATCAAGTTCAAGGACTTTTCTAAAGCAACCTACACATCAAATTGAAGCTAGTGATACTAGGAACACAATTAGAACATGAACTTTTAACATCTAACAACATATGATCATCCAAAATTCAAGAACAACACACCAAAATTCAAGTTCATGCTAGTTATACTAAAACAACGAGATCGAGCATACAAATTACGTACACGACATCACAATGAGCCATAGACACTAACTAACACCATTTCAAGCCAAAAACACGAATTTAGAGAAATCTAGAGTTTTAGAAATGTTACCCAAACGAGATGAAGTTGGTACCAAAATGAAGAGGATGAAGAGAGGATCACGAATATGTAATTTATTTTGTTGTAAGCCTCCTAGATCGGATTTAGATGATGATTGAATGAATTTGGTAATGGTGTGTGTGTTCTTGCTAGAGAGAAAGAGAGAGAGATGGAGATGATAATGAATGGGTGAAAGGGGTTTGACACTTTGACCTAGTCAAGGGTTTGATCCCTTGTCAAGTTTAGTCCCTCAACTTTCGTTCGGGTGCGTGAATTACCTAAACGAGATAATTTAAAACGCGTATCAATGGGAGATGTTATAAACATATAACGGACTTTATATTAGTATAACGGAAAAGTAAATGGAAAAAGGCGGGATGTTACATTTCAGTTGGTATCTGAACGTTGGTCTTAGAGAACCAGAAAATTTGCATTAGTGTGTCTTATCGAGTTTGTTAGGATGCATTAGTGAGTCTGGACTTCGACCGTGTTTTCTTTAAAAATGATTGCTTAACATTTTTGTTGGAAACTATATATTTTTAACATATGAATATTATGTGATATATTAATCTCTTATCGTGTTTGATATTATGTGATAGATGTCTACCTCTAGAACAAGTCCCATTGACTCACCTAATAATAATGAAGAGTCAAATGTAAATTGGAATGATTCGTGGACTGATTCACAAGTTCCCGAAGAGGAACCGGAAGAAGAGTCGGAACCGGAAGAAGAATCGGAACCGGAAGAAGAATCGGAACCGGAAGAAGAAATAGAACCGGTGGGGGAAATAATAAAACGGTTAAGTAAAAGAGAATCCTCAACCAACCGACCAAGGTTAATTATGGTCAATGGTGTTTCCGCCAAGGAAGCAAAATATTGGGAGGATTACCAATTCTCCGATGAATCGGATTCCGACGAGAATTCCGATGATGTTATAGAAATTACCCCAACTGAATTTAAAAAGGCAAAAGAAAATAATAAGGGAAAGGGCATAAAAATAGAGAAATCTAATTCCAACCCCGATGAACTTTATATGTATCGTCAACCCCCGAAGTCCTTAAGTTGTAACAATGACCCGGGAACCTCTAAACCACCAGGTTTTTCTAAACCAATGTGGATAACGACGGCTCGTATTAGGGGAACATCATATATCCCTAGAAACTTGGCAAAACGAACCAAAACCGAACAAGAAGAAACGAGCGAGTCGGAATAAGATAATTATATTCGTGTGGTGTAATATATGTAATATAGTGTGCTTATGCTTTATGATATATGTAAAAATTGCTTGTATTAATAAGTATTTTTTTTATGAATCTAACTCTTGTCTATTTTACAGTATAAAAACACAAAATGGATAGACAACCCAATATTTTAAGAGACCTACCCGGAGACATGATTGATGAAATCTTGTCTAGAGTCGGTCAGAATTCCTCGGCACAACTATTTAAGGCGAGATCAGTTTGTAAGACATTCGAAGAACGTTCCAAGAATGCCTTGGTTTATAAAAGGCTTTCGTTCGGAAGATGGGGAATATCACATTGGGAAATCCATAAGTTACGATGTGTTTACTTTGACGCATATATTGCGGGGAACCCAAATGCTATTTTACGCAACGGGTTAAGAAATTATTTTGACTCAGTATATCCGAATATAGGACTTCGTGATTTAGAAAAAGCGGCTAACATGCAACATAAAGAAGCATGTTATGCTTACGGGTTAGTAATGTTCGCTTCTCACCAAAGTGAGAACAAGAACATCGGGCTACAACTATTAAACAAAACGTTCCCACAAGTGACGGAGTCGGTAATTGGGGTAAGAAATGAGGTTTTTAGGTTATTACGAGACTGTTGGTCATTACGTAACCCTCGTCCCTTTGATGACGTTACAACACACTGTCTTATCAACGGCCATAACGGTTATGTTCCACAAGACCAAGGATGGGAAGTAGTCCTAGTAAAACCAGAATGCATGACTTGTTTCTGGACGTATGAATTACGTGTCTTTATTGCCTTTGCTGAACGACTTGTGTACTAGCTAGAATTATCTTCACAACTATCTTGTATCAAAGTTATTGTGTGCTATATTTCATGCTTTATGTAAAATAAGCGGTATTGTAAGTTTGTAAAATATTGTATAAAAGTTTGAACGCGAAATATTATTACAATCAGTTTTTCATATAGAATTGTAGTAGTTGAATTGTATATTAGCTACTAAGTATGAACTTAACGGGTAGGTACTACCCGAATTTAAACTTATAAAACGCTAATATGAAGAAAAATCTTTTATAAATGAGTTCATATTATGCTACGAAATACTATTAACTACTCTTAATATTCTGTATGATTAACTTGTTCCATTTGACTATTTTATGGAAATGGCACCGACTACTCGACACACCGTGAATATGAATGAAGAGGAATTCCGTACTTTTCTAGCTTCAAACATAGCCGCAGTACAGGCTGCGCTACATACCAACAATAACCTTGGATCTGGCAGTACAGGAAATCGTGTAGGATGCACCTACAAAGAATTCACTGCCTGCAAACCTTTGGAATTTGATGGAACCGAAGGACCGATCGGATTGAAACGGTGGACCGAGAAGGTCGAATCAGTGTTTGCCATAAGTAAGTGTACTGAAGAGGACAAAGTGAAGTACGCTACGCATACCTTCACAGGTTCTGCGTTAACATGGTGGAATACCTATCTAGAGTAAGTGGGACAAGATGATGCGTACGCACTACCGTGGTCAGCATTCAAGCACTTGATGAACGAGAAGTACCGTCCCAGAACCGAGGTCAATAAGCTCAAGACAGAACTTAGAGGGTTACGAACCCAAGGATTTGATATTACCACGTACGAAAGACGATTCACAGAATTGTGCCTATTGTGTCCGGGAGCATTCGAAGATGAGGAAGAGAAGATCGCGCGTTTGTGAAAGGATTACCGGAAAGAATCCAAGAAGATATAAGTTCACACGAGCCCGCCTCCATACAACAGGCATGTAGAATGGCTCACAAACTAGTGAACCAGATTGAAGAAAGAATTAAAGAACAGACTGCTGAAGAGGCCAATGTGAAGCAAGTCAAAAGAAAGTGGGAGGAAAACGGTGATAAGAATCACCAATACAACAACAACAGCAATTACAACAATAATCGCAACAATTATCCCAACAATCGCAACATCAATCGCAACTACAACAAATGGCCCAACAACAACAACAACAGCAACAGCAACTACAACAATCATCCCAACAACAATAATAACCGCAACAACAACAACAACAATCAGAAGCAGCTATGCCAAAGGTGTGAAAAGTATCACTCGGGGTTCTGCACCAAATTTTGCAACAAGTGTAAAAGAAATGGTCATAGCGCGGCAAAGTGTGAGGTCTACGGACCAGGGGTTAATAGAACGAAAGGAACAAATGGTGTCGGAACGAGTAATGGCGGAGCAAGTAGTGTCGGAGCAAGTTATGCCAATGTAGTTTGTTATAAATGTGGAAAACCGGGCCACATTATTAGAAATTTCCCGAACCAGGAGAACACAAATGGACAAGGCCGCGGAAGAGTTTTCAATATTAATGTGGCAGAGGCACAGGAAGACCCGGAGCTTGTTACGGGTACGTTTCTTATTGACAATAAATCTGCTTACGTTTTATTTGATTCGGGTGCGGATAGAAGCTATATGAGTAGAGATTTTTGTGCTAAATTAAGTTGTCCATTGACGCCTTGGATAGTAAATTTTTACTCGAATTAGCAAATGGTAAATTAATTTCAGCAGATAATATATGTCGGAATCGAGAAATTAAACTGGTTAGCGAAACATTTAAGATTGATTTGATACCAGTAGAGTTAGGGAGTTTTGATGTGATAATCGGTATGGACTGGTTGAAAGAAGTGAAAGCAGAGATCGTTTGTTACAAAAATGTAATTCGCATTATACGAGAAAAAGGAAAACCCTTAATGGTGTACGGAGAAAAGGGCAACACGAAGCTACATATTATTAGTAATTTGAAGGTACAAAAACTAATAAGAAAAGGTTGCTATGCTGTTCTAGCACACGTCGAGAAAGTACAAACTGAAGAAAAGAGCATCAATGATGTTCCCATTGCAAAAGAATTTCCCGATGTATTTCCGAAAGAATTACCGGGATTACCCCCACATCGATCCGTTGAATTTCAAATAGATCTTGTACCAGGAGCTGCACCAATAGCTCGTGCTCCTTACAGACTCGCACCCAGCGAGATGAAAGAACTGCAAAGCCAATTACAAGAACTTTTAGAGCGTGGTTTCATTCGACCAAGCACATCACCGTGGGGAGCTCCTGTTTTGTTTGTCAAGAAGAAAGATGGTACATTCAGGTTGTGTATCGACTACCGAGAGTTGAACAAACTTACCATCAAGAACCGCTACCCACTACCGAGAATCGACAACTTATTTGATCAACTACAAGGCTCATCTGTTTATTCAAAGATTGAATTACGTTCCGGGTATCATCAAATGCGGGTGAAAGAAGATGATATTCCAAAGACTGCTTTCAGAACACGTTACGGTCATTACGAGTTTATGGTCATGCCGTTTGGTTTAACTAATGCACCAGCTGTGTTCATGGATCTTATGAACCGAGTGTGTGGACCATACCTTGACAAGTTTATCATTGTTTTCATTGATGCCATACTTATTTACTCAAAGAATGACCAAGAACACGGTGAACATTTGAGAAAGGTGTTAGAAGTATTGAGGAAGGAAGAATTGTACGCTAAGTTTTCAAAGTGTGCATTTTGGTTGGAAGAAGTTCAATTCCTCGGTCACATAGTGAACAAAGAAGGTATTAAGGTGGATCCGGCAAAGATAGAAACTGTTGAAAAGTGGGAAACCCCAGCTGGTTACTACAGTAGGTTCATCCAAGACTTTTCCAGAATAGCAAAACCCTTGACTGCATTAACGCATAAAGGGAAGAAATTTGAATGGAATGATGAACAAGAGAAAGCGTTTCAGTTATTGAAGAAAAAGCTAACTACGGCACCTATATTGTCATTGCCTGAAGGGAATGATGATTTTGTGATTTATTGTGACGCATCAAAGCAAGGTCTCGGTTGTGTATTAATGCAACGAACGAAGGTGATTGCTTATGCGTCTAGACAATTGAAGATTCACGAACAAAATTATACGATGCATGATTTGGAATTAGGCGCGGTTGTTTTTGCATTAAAGACTTGGAGGCACTACTTATATGGGGTCAAAAGTATTATATATACCGACCACAAAAGTCTTCAACACATATTTAATCAGAAACAACTGAATATGAGGCAGCGTAGGTGGATTGAATTATTGAATGATTACGACTTTGAGATTCGTTACCACCCGGGGAAGGCAAATGTGGTAGCCGATGCCTTGAGCAGGAAGGACAGAGAACCCATTCGAGTAAAATCTATGAATATAATGATTCATAATAACCTTACTACTCAAATAAAGGAGGCGCAACAAGGAGTTTTAAAAGAGGGAAATTTAAAGGATGAAATACCCAAAGGATCGGAGAAGCATCTTAATATTCGGGAAGACGGAACCCGGTATAGGGCTGAAAGGATTTGGGTACCAAAATTTGGAGATATGAGAGAAATGGTACTTAGAGAAGCTCATAAAACCAGATACTCAATACATCCTGGAACGGGGAAGATGTACAAGGATCTCAAGAAACATTTTTGGTGGCCGGGTATGAAAGCCGATGTTGCTAAATACGTAGGAGAATGTTTGACGTGTTCTAAGGTCAAAGCTGAGCATCAGAAACCATCAGGTCTACTTCAACAACCCGAAAACCCGGAATGGAAATGGGAAAACATTACCATGGATTTCATCACTAAATTGCCAAGGACTGCAAGTGGTTTTGATGCTATTTGGGTAATAGTTGATCGTCTCACCAAATCAGCACACTTCCTGCCAATAAGAGAAGATGACAAGATGGAGAAGTTAGCACGACTGTATTTGAAGGAAGTCGTCTCCAGACATGGAATACCAATCTCTATTATCTCTGATAGGGATGGCAGATTTATTTCAAGATTCTGGCAGACATTACAGCAAGCATTAGGAACTCGTCTAGACATGAGTACTGCCTATCATCCACAAACTGATGGGCAGAGTGAAAGGACGATACAAACGCTTGAAGACATGCTACGAGCATGCGTTATTGATTTCGGAAACAGTTGGGATCGACATCTACCGTTAGCAGAATTTTCCTACAACAACAGCTACCATTCAAGCATTGAGATGGCGCTGTTTGAAGCACTTTATGGTAGAAAGTGCAGGTCTCCAATTTGTTGGAGTGAAGTGGGGGATAGACAGATTACGGGTCCGGAGATTATACAAGAAACTACCGAGAAGATCATCCAAATTCAACAACGGTTGAAAACCGCCCAAAGTCGACAAAAGAGCTACGCTGACATTAAAAGAAAAGATATAGAATTTGAAATTGGAGAGATGGTCATGCTTAAAGTTGCACCTTGGAAAGGCGTTGTTCGATTTGGTAAACGAGGGAAATTAAATCCAAGGTATATTGGACCATTCAAGATTATTGATCGTGTCGGACCAGTAGCTTACCGACTTGAGTTACCACAACAACTCGCGGCTGTACATAACACTTTCCACGTCTCGAATTTGAAGAAATGTTTTGCTAAAGAAGATCTCACTATTCCGTTAGATGAAATCCAAATCAACGAAAAACTTCAATTCATCGAAGAACCCGTCGAAATAATGGATCGTGAGGTTAAAAGACTTAAGCAAAACAAGATACCAATTGTTAAGGTTCGATGGAATGCTCGTAGAGGACCCGAGTTCACCTGGGAGCGTGAAGATCAGATGAAGAAGAAATACCCGCATCTATTTCCAGAAGATTCGTCAACACCTTCAACAGCTTAAAATTTCGGGACGAAATTTATTTAACGGGAAGGTACTGTAGTGACCCGAACTTTTCCATGTTTATATATATTAATTGAGATTGATATTTACATGATTAAATGTTTCCAACATGTTAAGCAATCAAACTTGTTAAGACTTGATTAATTGAAATATGTTTCATATAGACAATTGACCACCCAAGTTGACCGGTGATTCACGAACGTTAAAACTTGTAAAAACTATATGATGACATATATATGGATATATATATAGTTAACATGATACTATGATAAGTAAACATATCATTAAGTATATTAACAATGAACTACATATGTAAAAACAAGACTACTAACTTAATGATTTTTAAACGAGACATATATGTAACGATTATCGTTGTAAAGACATTTAATGTATATATATCATATTAAGAGATATTCATACGTGATAATATCATGATAATATAATAATTTAAAATATCATTTGATATTATAAACATTGGGTTAACAACATTTAAAAAGATCGTTAACCTAAAGGTTTCAAAACAATACTTACATGTAATGACTAACGATGACTTAACGACTCAGTTAAAATGTATATACATGTATTGTTTTAATATGTATTTATACACTTTTGGAAGACTTCAATACACTTATCAAAATACTTCTACTTAACAAAAATGCTTACAATTACATCCTCGTTCAGTTTCATCAACAATTCTACTCGTATGCACCCGTATTCGTACTCGTACAATACACAGCTTTTAGATGTATGTACTATTGGTATATACACTCCAATTATCAGCTCTTAGCAGCCCATGTGAGTCACCTAATGAAATGTCCCGTTCTTATTGATTAAAAACGTTCCATATTAATTGATTTCGTTGCGAGGTTTTGACCTCTATATGAGACATTTTTCAAAGACTGCATTCATTTTTAAAACAAACCATAACCTTTATTTCATAGATAAAGGTTTTAAAAAGCTTTACGTAGATTATCAAATAATGATAATCTAAAATATCCTGTTTACACGCGACCATTACATAATGGTTTACAATACAAATATGTTACAACAAAATAAGTTTCTTGAATGCAGTTTTTACACAATATCATACAAGCATGGACTCCAAATCTCGTCCTTATTTAAGTATGCGACAGCGGAAGCTCTTAATAATCACCTGAGAATAAACATGCTTAAAACGTCAACAAAAATGTTGGTGAGTTATAGGTTTAACCTATATATATCAAATCATAATAATAGACCACAAGATTTCATATTTCAATACACATCCCATACATAGAGATAAAAATCATTCATATGGTGAACACCTGGTAACCGACATTAACAAGATGCATATATAAGAATATCCCCATCATTCCGGGACACCCTTCGGATATGATATAAATTTCGAAGTACTAAAGCATCCGGTACTTTGGATGGGGTTTGTTAGGCCCAATAGATCTATCTTTAGGATTCGCGTCAATTAGGGTGTCTGTTCCCTAATTCTTAGATTACCAGACTTAATAAAAAGGGGCATATTAGATTTCGATAATTCAACCATAGAATGTAGTTTCACGTACTTGTGTCTATTTTGTAAATCATTTATAAAACCTGCATGTATTCTCATCCCAAAAATATTAGATTTTAAAAGTGGGACTATAACTCACTTTCACATATTTTTACTTCGTCGGGAAGTAAGACTTGGCCACTGGTTGATTCACGAACCTATAACAATATATACATATATATCAAAGTATGTTCAAAATATATTTACAACACTTTTAATATATTTTGATGTTTTAAGTTTATTAAGTCAGCTGTCCTTGTTAGTAACCTACAACTAGTTGTCCACAGTTAGATGTACAGAAATAAATCGATAAATATTATCTTGAATCAATCCACGACCCAGTGTATACGTATCTCAGTATTGATCACAACTCAAACTATATATATTTTGGAATCAACCTCAACCCTGTATAGCTAACTCCAACATTCATATATAGAGTGTCTATGGTTGTTCCGAAATATATATAGATGTGTCGACATGATAGGTCGAAACATTGTATACGTGTCTATGGTATCTCAAGATTACATAATATACAATACAAGTTGATTAAGTTATGGTTGGAATAGATTTGTTACCAATTTTCACGTAGCTAAAATGAGAAAAATTATCCAATCTTGTTTTACCCATAACTTCTTCATTTTAAATCCGTTTTGAGTGAATCAAATTGCAATGGTTTCATATTGAACTCTATTTTATGAATCTAAACAGAAAAAGTATAGGTTTATAGTTGGAAAAATAAGTTACAAGTCGTTTTTGTAAAGGTAGTCATTTCAGTCGAAAGAACGACGTCTAGATGACCATTTTAGAAAACATACTTCCACTTTGAGTTTAACCATAATTTTTGGATATAGTTTCATGTTCATAATAAAAATCATTTTCTCAAAATAACAACTTTTAAATCAAAGTTTATCATAGTTTTTAATTAACTAACCCAAAACAGCCCGCGGTGTTACTACGACGGCGTAAATCCGGTTTTACGGTGTTTTTCGTGTTTCCAGGTTTTAAATCATTAAGTTAGCATATCATATAGATATAGAACATGTGTTTAGTTGATTTTAAAAGTCAAGTTAGAAGGATTAACTTTTATCTGCGAACAAGTTTAGAATTAACTAAACTATGTTCTAGTGATTACAAGTTTAGACCTTCGAATAAGATAGCTTTATATGTATGAATCGAATGATGTTATGAACATCATTACTACCTTAAGTTCCTTGGATAAACCTAATGGAAAATAGAAAAATGGATCTAGCTTCAACGGATCCTTGGATGGCTCGAAGTTCTTGAAGCAGAATCATGACACGAAAACAAGTTCAAGTAAGATCATCACTTGAAATAAGATTGTTATAGTTATAGAAATTGAACCAAAGTTTGAATATGATTATTACCTTGTATTAGAATGATAACCTACTGTAAGAAACAAAGATTTCTTGAGGTTGGATGATCACCTTACAAGATTGGAAGTGAGCTAGCAAACTTGAAAGTATTCTTGATTTTATGTAACTAGAACTTGTAGAATATATGAAGAACACTTAGAACTTGAAGATAGAACTTGAGAGAGATCAATTAGATGAAGAAAATTGAAGAATGAAAGTGTTTGTAGGTGTTTTTGGTCGTTGGTGTATGGATTAGATATAAAGGATATGTAATTTTGTTTTCATGTAAATAAGTCATGAATGATTACTCATATTTTTGTAATTTTATGAGATATTTCTTGCTAGTTGCCAAATGATGGTTCCCACATGTGTTAGGTGACTCACATGGGCTGCTAAGAGCTGATCATTGGAGTGTATATACCAATAGTACATACATCTAAAAGCTGTGTATTGTACGAGTACGAATACGGGTGCATACGAGTAGAATTGTTGATGAAACTGAACGAGGATGTAATTGTAAGCATTTTTGTTAAGTAGAAGTATTTTGATAAGTGTATTGAAGTCTTTCAAAAGTGTATAAATACATATTAAAACACTACATGTATATACATTTTAACTGAGTCGTTAAGTCATCGTTAGTCGTTATATGTAAGTGTTGTTTTGAAACCTTTAGGTTAACGATCTTGTTAAATGTTGTTAACCCAATGTTTATAATATAAAATGAGATTTTAAATTATTATATTATCATGATATTATCATGTATGAATATCTCTTAATATGATATATATACATTAAATGTCTTTACAACGATAATCGTTACATATATGTCTCGTTTAAAAATCATTAAGTTAGTAGTCTTGTTTTTACATATGTAGTTCATTGTAAATATACTTAATGATATGTTTACTTATCATAGTATCATGTTAACTATATATATATCCATATATATGTCATCATATAGTTTTTACAAGTTTTAACGTTCGTGAATCACCGGTCAACTTGGGTGGTCAATTGTCTATATGAAACATATTTCAATTAATCAAGTCTTAACAAGTTTGATTGCTTAACATGTTGGAAACATTTAATCATGTAAATATCAATCTCAATTAATATATATAAACATGGAAAAGTTCGGGTCACTACAGTACCTACCCGTTAAATAAATTTCGTCCCGAAATTTTAAGCTGTTGAAGGTGTTGACGAATCTTCTGGAAATAGATGCGGGTATTTCTTCTTCATCTGATCTTCACGCTCCCAGGTGAACTTGGGTCCTCTACGAGCATTCCATCGAACCTTAACAATTGGTATCTTGTTTTGCTTAAGTCTTTTAACCTCACGATCCATTATTTCGACGGGTTCTTCGATGAATTGAAGTTTTTTGTTGATTTGGATTTCATCTAACGGAATAGTGAGATCTTCTTTAGCAAAACATTTCTTCAAATTTGAGACGTGGAAAGTGTTATGTACAGCCGCGAGTTGTTGAGGTAACTCTAGTCGGTAAGCTACTGGTCCGACACGATCAATAATCTTGAATGGTCCAATATACCTTGGATTTAATTTCCCTCGTTTACCAAATCGAACAACGCCTTTCCAAGGTGCAACTTTAAGCATGACCATCTCTCCAATTTCAAATTCTATATCTTTTCTTTTAATGTCAGCGTAGCTCTTTTGTCGACTTTGGGCGGTTTTCAACCGTTGTTGAATTTGGATGATCTTCTCGGTAGTTTCTTGTATAATCTCCGGACCCGTAATCTGTCTATCTCCCACTTCACTCCAATAAATCGGAGACCTGCACTTTCTACCATAAAGTGCTTCAAACGGCGCCATCTCAATGCTTGAATGGTAGCTGTTGTTGTAGGAAAATTCTGCTAACGGTAGATGTCGATCCCAACTGTTTCCGAAATCAATAACACATGCTCGTAGCATATCTTCAAGCGTTTGTATCGTCCTTTTGCTCTGCCCATCAGTTTGTGGATGATAGGCAGTACTCATGTCTAGACGAGTTCCTAATGCTTGCTGTAATGTCTGCCAGAATCTTGAAATAAATCTGCCATCCCTATCAGAGATAATAGAGATTGGTATTCCATGTCTGGAGACGACTTCCTTCAAATACAGTCGTGCTAACTTCTCCATCTTGTCATCTTCTCTTATTGGTAGGAAGTGTGCTGATTTGGTGAGACGATCAACTATTACCCAAATAGTATCAAAACCACTTGCAGTCCTTGGCAATTTAGTGATGAAATCCATGGTAATGTTTTCCCATTTCCATTCTGGGATTTCGGGTTGTTGAAGTAGACCTGATGGTTTTTGATGCTCAGCTTTGACCTTAGAACACGTCAAACATTCTCCTACATATTTAGCAACATCGGCTTTCATACCTGGCCACCAAAAATGTTTCTTGAGATCCTTGTACATCTTCCCCGTTCCAGGATGTATTGAGTATCTGGTTTTATGAGCTTATCTAAGTACCATTTCTCTCATATCTCCAAATTTTGGTACCCAAATCCTTTCAGCCCTATACCGGGTTCCGTCTTCCCGAATATTAAGATGCTTCTCCGATCCTTTGGGTATTTCATCCTTTAAATTTCCCTCTTTTAAAACTCCTTGTTGCGCCTCCTTTATTTGAGTAGTAAGGTTATTATGAATCATTATATTCATAGATTTTACTCGAATGGGTTCTCTGTCCTTCCTGCTCAAGGCATCGGCTACCACATTTGCCTTCCCCGGGTGGTAACGAATCTCAAAGTCGTAATCATTCAACAATTCAATCCACCTACGCTGCCTCATATTCAGTTGTTTCTGATTAAATATGTGTTGAAGACTTTTGTGGTCGGTATATATAATACTTTTGACCCCATATAAGTAGTGCCTCCAAGTCTTTAATGCAAAAACAACTGCGCCTAATTCCAAATCATGCGTCGTATAATTTTGTTCGTGAATCTTCAATTGTCTAGACGCATAAGCAATCACCTTCGTTCGTTGCATTAATACACAACCGAGACCTTGCTTTGATGCGTCACAATAAATCACAAAATCATCATTCCCTTCAGGCAATGACAATATAGGTGCCGTAGTTAGCTTTTTCTTCAATAACTGAAACGCTTTCTCTTGTTCATCATTCCATTCAAATTTCTTCCCTTTATGCGTTAATGCAGTCAAGGGTTTTGCTATTCTGGAAAAGTCTTGGATGAACCTTCTGTAGTAACCAGCTAGTCCTAAAAACTGGCGTATGTGTTTCGGAGTTTTCGGGGTTTCCCACTTTTCAACAGTTTCTATCTTTGCCGGATCCACCTTAATACCTTCTTTGTTCACTATGTGACCGAGGAATTGAACTTCTTCCAACCAAAATGCACACTTTGAAAACTTAGCGTACAATTCTTCCTTCCTCAATACTTCTAACACCTTTCTCAAATGTTCACCGTGTTCTTGGTCATTCTTTGAGTAAATAAGTATGTCATCAATGAAAACAATGACAAACTTGTCAAGGTATGGTCCACACACTCGGTTCATAAGGTTCATGAACACAGCTGGTGCATTAGTTAAACCAAACGGCATGACCATAAACTCGTAATGACCGTAACGTGTTCTGAAAGCAGTCTTTGGAATATCATCTTCTTTCACCCGCATTTGATGATACCCGGAACGTAAGTCAATCTTTGAATAAACAGACGAGCCTTGTAGTTGATCAAATAAGTCGTCGATTCTCGGTAGTGGGTAGCGGTTCTTGATGGTAAGTTTGTTCAACTCTCGGTAGTCGATACACAACCTGAATGTACCATCTTTCTTCTTGACAAACAAAACAGGAGCTCCCCACGGTGATGTGCTTGGTCGAATGAAACCACGCTCTAAAAGTTCTTGTAATTGGCTTTGTAGTTCTTTCATCTCGCTGGGTGCGAGTCTGTAAGGAGCACGAGCTATTGGTGCAGCTCCTGGTACAAGATCTATTTGAAATTCAACGGATCGATGTGGGGGTAATCCCGGTAATTCTTTCGGAAATACATCGGGAAATTCTTTTGCAATGGGAACATCATTGATGCTCTTTTCTTCAGTTTGTACTTTCTCGACGTGTGCTAGAACAGCATAGCAACCTTTTCTTATTAGTTTTTGTGCCTTCAAATTACTAATAAGATGTAGCTTCGTGTTGCCCTTTTCTCCGTACACCATTAAGGGTTTTCCTTTTTCTCGTATAATGCAAATTGCATTTTTGTAACAAACGATCTCTGCTTTCACTTCTTTCAACCAGTCCATACCGATTATCACATCAAAACTCCCTAACTCTACTGGTATCAAATCAATCTTAAATGTTTCGCTAACCAGTTTAATTTCTCGATTCCGAAATATATTATCTGCTGAAATTAATTTACCATTTGCTAATTCGAGTAAAAATTTACTATCCAAAGGCATCAATGGACAACTTAATTTAGCACAAAAATCTCTACTCATATAGCTTCTATCCGCACCCGAATCAAATAAAACGTAAGCAGATTTATTGTCAATAAGAAACGTACCCGTAACAAGCTCCGGGTCTTCCTGTGCCTCTGCCGCATTAATATTGAAAACTCTTTCGCGGCCTTGTCCATTCGTGTTCTCCTGGTTCGGGCAATTTCTAATAATGTGGCCCGGTTTTTCATATTTATAACAAACTACATTGGCATAACTTGCTCCGACACTACTTGCTCCGCCATTACTCATTCCGACACCATTTGTTCCTTTCGTTCTATTAACCCCTGGTCCGTAGACCTCACACTTCACCGCGCTATGACCATTTCTTTTACACTTGTTGCAAAATTTGGTGCAGAACCCCGAGTGATACTTTTCACACCTTTGGCATAGCTGCTTCTGATTATTGTTGCTGTTGCGGTTATTATTGTTGTTGGGATGATTGTTGTAGTTGCTGTTGTTGTTGTTGTTGTTGTTGGGCCGTTTGTTGTAGTTGCGATTGTTGGGATAATTGTTGCGATTATTGTTGTAATTGCTGTTGTTGCTGTATTGGCGATTCTTATCACCGTTTTCCTCCCACTTTCTTTTGACTTGCTTCACATTGGCCTCTTCAGCAGTCTGTTCTTTAATTCTTTCTTCAATCTGGTTCACTAGTTTGTGAGCCATTCTACATGCCTGTTATATGGAGGCGGGCTCGTGTGAACTTATATCTTCTTGGATTCTTTCCGGTAATCCTTTCACAAACGCGTCGATCTTCTCTTCCTCATCTTCGAACGCTCCCGGACACAATAGGCACAATTCTGTGAATCGTCTTTCGTACGTGGTAATATCAAATCCTTGGGTTCGTAACCCTCTAAGTTCTGTCTTGAGCTTATTGACCTCGGTTCTGGGACGGTACTTCTCGTTCATCAAGTGCTTGAATGCTGACCACGGTAGTGCGTACGCATCATCTTGTCCCACTTGCTCTAGATAGGTATTCCACCATGTTAACGCAGAACCTGTGAAGGTATGCGTAGCGTACTTCACTTTGTCCTCTTCAGTACACTTACTTATGGCAAACACCGATTCAACCTTCTCGGTCCACCGTTTCAATCCGATCGGTCCTTCGGTTCCATCAAATTCCAAAGGTTTGCAGGCAGTGAATTCTTTGTAGGTGCATCCTACACGATTTCCTGTACTACTAGATCCAATGTTATTGTTGGTATGTAGCGCAGCCTGTACTGCGGCTATGTTTGAAGCTAGAAAAGTACAGAATTCCTCTTCATTCATATTCACGGTGTGTCGAGTAGTCGGTGCCATTTCCTTCAAAATAGTTAAATGGAACAAGTTAATCATACAGAATATTAAGAGTAGTTAATAGTATTTCGTAGCATAATATGAACTCATTTATAAAAGCTTTTTCTTCATATTAGCGTTTTATAAGTTTAAATTCGGGTAGTACCTACCCGTTAAGTTCATACTTAGTAGCTAATATACAATTCAACTACTACAATTCTATATGAAAAACTGATTATAATAATATTTCGCGTTCAAACTTTTACACAATATTTTACAAACTTACAATACCGCTTATTTTACATAAAGCATGAAATATAGCACACGATAACTTTGATACAAGATAGTTGTGAAGATAATTCTAGCTAGTACACAAGTCGTTCAGCAAAGGCAATAAAGACACGTAATTCATACGTCCAGAAACAAGTCATGCATTCTGGTTTTACTAGGACTACTTCCCATCCTTGGTCTTGTGGAACATAACCGTTATTGCCGTTGATAAGACAGCGTGTTGTAACGTCGTCAAAGGGACGAGGGTTACGTAATGTCCAACAGTCCCGTAACAATCTAAAAACCTCATTTCTTACCCCAATTACCGACTCCGTCACTTGTGGAAACGTTTTGTTTAATAGCTGTAGCCCGATGTTCTTTTTCTCACTTTGGTGAGAAGCGAACATTACTAACCCGTAAGCATAGCATGCTTCTTTATGTTGCATGTTAGCCGCTTTTTCTAAATCATGAAGTCCTATATTCGGATACATTGAGTCAAAATAATTTCTTAACCCGTTGCGTAAAATAGCATTTGGGTTCCCCGCAATATATGCGTCAAAGTAAACACATCGTAACTTATGGGTTTCCCAATGTGATATCCCCCATATTTCAAACGAAAGTCTCTTATAAACCAAGACATTCTTGGAACGTTCTTCGAATATCTTACAAACTGATCTCGCCTTAAATAGTTGTGCTGAGGAATTCTGACCGACTCTAGACAAGATTTCATCAATCATGTCTTCGGGTAGGTCTCTTAAAATATTGGGTTGTCTATCCATTTTGTGTTTTTAAACTGTAAAATAGACAAGAGTTAGATTCATAAAAAAAATACTTATTAATACAAGCAATTTTTACATATATCATAAAGCATAAGCACACTATATTACATATATTACACCACACGAATACAACTATCTTATTCCGACTCGCTCGTTTCTTCTTCTTCGGTTTTGGTTCATTTTGCCAAGTTTCTAGGGATATATGATGTTCCCCTAATACGAGCCGTCGTGATCCACATTGGTTTAGAAAAACCTGGTGGTTTAGAGGTTCCCGGGTCATTGTTACAACTTAAGGACTTCGGGGGTTGACGATACATATAAAGTTCATCGGGGTTGGAATTAGATTTCTCTATTTTTATGCCCTTTCCCTTATTATTTTCTTTTGCCTTTTTAAATTCAGTTGGGGTAATTTCTATAACATCATCGGAATTCTCGTCGGAATCCGATTCATCGGAGAATTGGTAATCCTCCCAATATTTTGCTTCCTTGGCGGAAACACCATTGACCATAATTAACCTTGGTCGGTTGGTTGAGGATTTTCTTTTACTTAACCATTTTATTATTTCCCCCACCGGTTCTATTTCTTCATCCGATTCCGATTCTTCTTCCGGTTCCGATTCTTCTTCCGGTTCCGACTCTTCTTCCGGTTCCTCTTCGGGAACTTGTGAATCAGTCCACGAATCATTCCAATTTACATTTGACTCTTCATTATTATTAGGTGAGTCAATGGGACTTTTCTAGAGGTAGACATCTATCACATAATATCAAACGCGTTAAGAGATTAATATATCACATAATATTCACATGTTAAAAATATATAGTTTCCAACAAAATTTGTTAAGCAATCATTTTTCAAGTAAACACGGTCGAAGTCCAGACTCACTAATGCATCCTAACAAACTCGATAAGACACACTAATGCAAAATTCTGGTTCTCTAAGACCAACGCTCGGATACCAACTGAAATGTCCCGTTCTTATTGATTAAAAACGTTCCATATTAATTGATTTAGTTGCGAGGTTTTGACCTCTATATGAGACATTTTTCAAAGACTGCATTCATTTTTAAAACAAACCATAACCTTTATTTCATAGATAAAGGTTTTAAAAAGCTTTACGTAGATTATCAAATAATGATAATCTAAAATATCCTGTTTACACGCGACCATTACATAATGGTTTACAATACAAATATGTTACAACAAAATAAGTTTCTTGAATGCAGTTTTTACACAATATCATACAAGCATGGACTCCAAATCTCGTCCTTATTTAAGTATGCAACAGCGGAAGCTCTTAATAATCACCTGAGAATAAACATGCTTAAAACGTCAACAAAAATGTTGGTGAGTTATAGGTTTAACCTATATATATCAAATCATAATAATAGACCACAAGATTTCATATTTCAATACACATCCCATACATAGAGATAAAAATCATTCATATGGTGAACACCTGGTAACCGACATTAACAAGATGCATATATAAGAATATCCCCATCATTCCGGGACACCCTTCGGATATGATATAAATTTCGAAGTACTAAAGCATCCGGTACTTTGGATGGGGTTTGTTAGGCCCAATAGATCTATCTTTAGGATTCGCGTCAATTAGGGTGTCTGTTCCCTAATTCTTAGATTACCAGACTTAATAAAAAGGGGCATATTAGATTTCGATAATTCAACCATAGAATGTAGTTTCACGTACTTGTGTCTATTTTGTAAATCATTTATAAAACCTGCATGTATTCTCATCCCAAAAATATTAGATTTTAAAAGTGGGACTATAACTCACTTTCACATATTTTTACTTCGTCGGGAAGTAAGACTTGGCCACTGGTTGATTCACGAACCTATAACAATATATACATATATATCAAAGTATGTTCAAAATATATTTACAACACTTTTAATATATTTTGATGTTTTAAGTTTATTAAGTCAGCTGTCCTTGTTAGTAACCTACAACTAGTTGTCCACAGTTAGATGTACAGAAATAAATCGATAAATATTATCATGAATCAATCCACGACCCAGTGTATACGTATCTCAGTATTGATCACAAATCAAACTATATATATTTTGGAATCAACCTCAACCCTGTATAGCTAACTCCAACATTCACATATAGAGTGTCTATGGTTGTTCCGAAATATATATAGATGTGTCGACATGATAGGTCGAAACATTGTATACGTGTCTATGGTATCTCAAGATTACATAATATACAATACAAGTTGATTAAGTTATGGTTGGAATAGATTTGTTACCAATTTTCACGTAGCTAAAATGAGAAAAATTATCCAATCTTGTTTTACCCATAACTTCTTCATTTTAAATCCGTTTTGAGTGAATCAAATTGCTATGGTTTCATATTGAACTCTATTTTATGAATCTAAACAGAAAAAGTATAGGTTTATAGTCGGAAAAATAAGTTACAAGTCGTTTTTGTAAAGGTAGTCATTTCAGTCGAAAGAACGACGTCTAGATGACCATTTTAGAAAACATACTTCCACTTTGAGTTTAACCATAATTTTTGGATATAGTTTCATGTTCATAATAAAAATCATTTTCTCAGAATAACAACTTTTAAATCAAAGTTTATCATAGTTTTTAATTAACTAACCCAAAACAGCCCGCGGTGTTACTACGACGGCGTAAATCCGGTTTTACGGTGTTTTTCGTGTTTCCAGGTTTTAAATCATTAAGTTAGCATATCATATAGATATAGAACATGTGTTTAGTTGATTTTAAAAGTCAAGTTAGAAGGATTAACTTTTATTTGCGAACAAGTTTAGAATTAACTAAACTATGTTCTAGTGATTACAAGTTTAAACCTTCGAATAAGATAGCTTTATATGTATGAATCGAATGATGTTATGAACATCATTACTACCTTAAGTTCCTTGGATAAACCTACTGGAAAAGAGAAAAATGGATCTAGCTTCAACGGATCCTTGGATGGCTCGAAGTTCTTGAAGCAGAATCATGACACGAAAACAAGTTCAAGTAAGATCATCACTTGAAATAAGATTGTTATAGTTATAGAAATTGAGCCAAAGTTTGAATATGATTATTACCTTGTATTAGAATGATAACCTACTGTAAGAAACAAAGATTTCTTGAGGTTGGATGATCACCTTACAAGATTGGAAGTGAGCTAGCAAACTTGAAAGTATTCTTGATTTTATGTAACTAGAACTTGTAGAATATATGAAGAACACTTAGAACTTGAAGATAGAACTTGAGAGAGATCAATTAGATGAAGAAAATTGAAGAATGAAAGTGTTTGTAGGTGTTTTTGGTCGTTGGTGTATGGATTAGATATAAAGGATATGTAATTTTGTTTTCATGTAAATAAGTCATAAATGATTACTCATATTTTTGTAATTTTATGAGATATTTCTTGCTAGTTGCCAAATGATGGTTCCCACATGTGTTAGGTGACTCACATGGGCTGCTAAGAGCTGATCATTGGAGTGTATATACCAATAGTACATACATCTAAAAGCTGTGTATTGTACGAGTACGAATACGGGTGCATACGAGTAGAATTGTTGATGAAACTGAACGAGGATGTAATTGTAAGCATTTTTGTTAAGTAGAAGTATTTTGATAAGTGTATTGAAGTCTTTCAAAAGTGTATAAATACATATTAAAACACTACATGTATATACATTTTAACTGAGTCGTTAAGTCATCGTTAGTCGTTATATGTAAGTGTTGTTTTGAAACCTTTAGGTTAACGATCTTGTTAAATGTTGTTAACCCAATGTTTATAATATAAAATGAGATTTTAAATTATTATATTATCATGATATTATCATGTATGAATATCTCTTAATATGATATATATACATTAAATGTCTTTACAACGATAATCGTTACATATATGTCTCGTTTAAAAATCATTAAGTTAGTAGTCTTGTTTTTACATATGTAGTTCATTGTAAATATACTTAATGATATGTTTACTTATCATAGTATCATGTTAACTATATATATATATCCATATATATGTCATCATATAGTTTTTACAAGTTTTAACGTTCGTGAATCACCGGTCAACTTGGGTGGTCAATTGTCTATATGAAACATATTTCAATTAATCAAGTCTTAACAAGTTTGATTGCTTAACATGTTGGAAACATTTAATCATGTAAATATCAATCTTAATTAATATATATAAACATGGAAAAGTTCGGGTCACTACACCTAACACATGTAGGAACCATCATTTGGCAACTAGCATGAAATATCTCATAAAATTACAAAAATATGAGTAATCATTCATGACTTATTTACATGAAAACAAAATTACATATCCTTTATATCTAATCCATACACCAACGACCAAAAACACCTACAAACACTTTCATTCTTCAATTTTCTTCATCTAATTGATCTCTCTCAAGTTCTATCTTCAAGTTCTAAGTGTTCTTCATAAATTCTACAAGTTCTAGTTACATAAAATCAAGAATACTTTCAAGTTTGCTAGCTCACTTCCAATCTTGTAAGGTGATCATCCAACCTCAAGAAATCTTTGTTTCTTACAGTAGGTTATCATTCTAATACAAGGTAATAATCATATTCAAACTTTGATTCAATTTCTATAACTATAACAATCTTATTTCAAGTGATGATCTTACTTGAACTTGTTTTCGTGTCATGATTCTGCTTCAAGAACTTCGAGCCATCCAAGGATCCGTTGAAGCTAGATCCATTTTTCTCTTTTCCAGTAGGTTTATCCAAGGAACTTAAGGTAGTAATGATGTTCATAACATCATTCGATTCATACATATAAAGCTATCTTATTCGAAGGTTTAAACTTGTAATCACTAGAACATAGTTTAGTTAATTCTAAACTTGTTCGCAAACAAAAGTTAATCCTTCTAACTTGACTTTTAAATTCAACTAAACACATGTTCTATATCTATATGATATGCTAACTTAATGATTTAAAACCTGGAAACACGAAAAACACCGTAAAATCGGATTTACGCTGTCGTAGTAACACCGCGGGCTGTTTTGGGTTAGTTAATTAAAAACTATGATAAACTTTGATTTAAAAGTTGTTATTCTGAGAAAATGATTTTTATTATGAACCTGAAACTATATCCAAAAATTATGGTTAAACTCAAAGTGGAAGTATGTTTTCTAAAATGGTCATCTAGACGTCGTTCTTTCGACTGAAATGACTACCTTTACAAAAACGACTTGTAACTTATTTTTCCGACTATAAACCTATACTTTTTCTGTTTAGATTCATAAAATAGAGTTCAATATGAAACCATAGCAATTTGATTCACTCAAAACGGATTTAAAATGAAGAAGTTATGGGTAAAACAAGATTGGATAATTTTTCTCATTTTAGCTACGTGAAAATTGGTAACAAATCTATTCCAACCATAACTTAATCAACTTGTATTGTATATTATGTAATCTTGAGATACCATAGACACGTATACAATGTTTCGACCTATCATGTCGACACATCTATATATATTTCAGAACAACCATAGACACTCTATATGTGAATGTTGGAGTTAGCTATACAGGGTTGAGGTTGATTCCAAAATATATATAGTTTGAGTTGTGATCAATACTGAGATACGTATACACTGGGTCGTGGATTGATTCAAGATAATATTTATCGATTTATTTCTGTACATCTAACTGTGGACAACTAGTTGTAGGTTACTAACGAGGACAGCTGACTTAATAAACTTAAAACATCAAAATATATTAAAAGTGTTGTAAATATATTTTGAACATACTTTGATATATATGTATATATTGATATAGGTTCGTGAATCAACCAGTGGCCAAGTCTTACTTCCCGACGAAGTAAAATCTGTGAAAGTGAGTTATAGTCCCACTTTTAAAATCTAATATTTTTGGGATGAGAATACATGCAGGTTTTATAAATGATTTACAAAATAGACACAAGTACGTGAAACTACATTCTATGGTTGAATTATCGAAATCGAATATGCCCCTTTTTATTAAGTCTGGTAATCTAAGAATTAGGGAACAGACACCCTAATTGACGCGAATCCTAAAGATAGATCTATTGGGCCTAACAAACCCCATCCAAAGTACCGGATGCTTTAGTACTTCGAAATTTATATCATATCCGAAGGGTGTCCCGGAATGATGGGGATATTCTTATATATGCATCTTGTTAATGTCGGTTACCAGGTGTTCACCATATGAATGAGTTTTATCTCTATGTATGGGATGTGTATTGAAATATGAAATCTTGTGGTCTATTATTATGATTTGATATATATAGGTTAAACCTATAACTCACCAACATTTTTGTTGACGTTTTAAGCATGTTTATTCTCAGGTGATTATTAAGAGCTTCCGCTGTCGCATACTTAAATAAGGACGAGATTTGGAGTCCATGCTTGTATGATATTGTGTAAAAACTGCATTCAAGAAACTTATTTTGTTGTAACATATTTGTATTGTAAACCATTATGTAATGGTCGTGTGTAAACAGGATATTTTAGATTATCATTATTTGATAATCTACGTAAAGCTTTTTAAACCTTTATTGATGAAATAAAGGTTATGGTTTGTTTTTAAATGAATGCTGTCTTTGAAAAACGTCTCATATAGAGGTCAAAACCTCGCAACGAAATCAATTAATATGGAACGTTTTTAATCAATAAGAACGGGACATTTCAGGTACGATATTCCGGAGTCCCGACAATCGAGGGCGAATTTCTGTACGCAGCACTTTTCAGGTTTTAATCCGAAACACACTTTTTATTTAAACATGTCCTATAACTATCTATGTTTAAATATGTGTTTTGTTATCACCATGCTATCTTAAAGTTATTCTTATATTGCCATGATAGAAACTTAGGTTAGCTTAATTATATAAACATGGTACGTTGTTGTTGTTATGCTAAAACTATGATCATTATAAACCCGTATGCTAGATCTTAATTTAGGATTGACCAACTTAAGTTGTCATCGGGACTTGTCCAGTTATATTGTGATGCCCCGTACAAAACCATCGTGTACGAATCATCAACAACAGGATCATTACAAGGTCAAACACTATATGCGTTTTCAAAACAAGTTGCATTCATGATAAAAGGTGACGCCATAAACAACGTCAAATGTTTTACATCCAAAAGTATGCTTCAATGAACAGAAGGAAATATAATAGTACGTGACCCTTAGGTTGTTACAAATCATAGTTCAAAAGTATTAAAGTTTGAATGCAAGTTAAACAGTTCATGCGGTGATAACTCTAGAGCAGCGGGTGTCTACAGCAAGACTAGCACGACAGCGGAAGCCAATAACCTTAAGCACATGAGAAAAACATGCTTAAAAATGTCAACACAAAGGTTGGTGAGCTATAGTTTAAGTATAACAGTAATGTAAGGTAGGCCACGAGATTTCAGTGCTACAAAGAGCGTTTCAAAACAGTATGATAAAGTATATGTTAACTGTGGGCACTTGGTAACTAACTTAACGTTTATACCCCCTGAAAGTACACTTGGCAAGTGCGTATGTATACGAAGTATTAAACACTCGTTAAATGCTAGCGCTACTAGCTCGAGTGGGGATGTCAAACCCTATGGATCCATATCTAAGATTCGCATTCACCGGTTCAAAAACCAATTACTAAACGTTACCGAGCTAAAGGGAATGTTTATGCCATTGTATAACCCACACATATATAAGTTTAAGTACTCGTGCCTAGTATGTAAAACATAAAATGCGCATGTATTCTCAGTTCCCAAAATAGTTAAAGTAAAAAGGGAATGCTATAACTCACAATGATAAAGTAGCGGTAAAGTCGAGTCGGGAAATAAGCAAGTACGTAGGTCCAGAAAGTCCTCAACCTAAGTCAAATAGTACTAAGTTAGTAAATCATCCCAATAGGTTTAAAAGTATGTAAATTAGGTCTTAAAGGTCATCATCATTCATCATCAAACAAAAGGTGTAAAGTAAGTTTCGTTTATGAAAGAAGTTTAAAACAAAGGCTGACTTCGGTCAGTCACCACGGCCTCTACCCTTACTGAAATAAGGTGAGACCAGTGGCCAAGGCCCTGTATATGAGTCCTTTAGTTGTGGTAAAAATTCCAGAAGCAAACTAGTCTTCGTTTGACCGTGGCGACGGTTTAAGTGCGAGTAGGTCAGAATTTTCTGCACAACGTTTAAAGGACATAGTGACGATCGGAGGGCCATAAATCCTAACCCGTAACTTGGATTAAGACGAGTCCTAAATGAAAAGTTATCTACTCGAACAGTGCTAACTGAAAATCAAGGTTACAGTAGCCTAGGTTGTACTTATCAGACCCAGAATACAGAAAACTAAAAGGTCAGTAGGTTCCGGTGGTTCTTGGTGCTGGATGCTTATCACGGTTCTCGTCCTTGATGCATATAGCTTCAAGTGTACAACTCGTTGATGTGTTTGCATCATTTTGACCAAGGTTTGACCATCATAACCCAAGTGCAAGTCTAAGACATAAAGCACAACTCACTTAAGTGTTGCAAGTGTTTTGATGAACCAAAGTTACATCAAAGTCTTAGATTTACCACATACATGAAAGGTAAAAGTAATATTGAACTACAAACTAGAAAGTAAACTAACTAATCAAGATATTAAGATGTATAACATAGTTCTTAGCTAGATCTTGAAGATCCAAGACCCAAAGGTCTAGATCTAAAGTTATTAAGTTAAATCTTAAGTATTAATACTTGAATCTTTACTTTAGTGAAACCATAAGTTACAAAACTTAGATTATCAACTAGTAAAGTGTATGTAAGCTCATAAGCTCTTGATTATGACAAAATTAGAAGACCATAAGCTATATAAACTTAGATCTTTCATAAATATTTGAAGTTATAACTAAAGAGTTATACTTCTATGTTCTTGAACCTTTAAAGTTAACTTTTTGTTCAAGAAAATATGAGATCAAAGTTAACTAGTAACACTTGACCATTATAACCAAAAATCACGAATTTAAAGGATGTAAGAATGAATAAATAAACTAATTAAACAAGTAATAAGTTCATGGGCTTCATACTTTTAAAGATTCAAGCCTAAGTCTTGATCTTTAGAAAGTAAACTTTATGTTTACTTCATGAACACAAGTATGCTTTCAACACATGAACTTTGATCTTTAAACAAGTGTTAAGTGTAGATCATAAACTAGAAAGTTTATGTCTTGTATGTCTTGTAAGAACAAGTTGATATGAAGAATCAAACTAACAAGTTTGATTCTTAATAATTAGTAAATAACAACAACTAGTAAGTAACTTAACAAAGACAAGTAACTAAACACCAATCAAGAACAAGTAACAAACAACAAATGATGATGATATGAGATGTTGGTTTCGGTTTTTAGCAAGAAGAAAAGAAGAGAAAATTGTTCATAATACTTACAAGAAAGAGAGAAAATGAGAGAAAAAATGAAGCAAGTAAGTGTGTGTAAATGAGAGAGTAAACAAGTGAGCAAGTAGTAAGTAAATTTGAAACAAAAAAACTCCTCTAAAGGCCTAGTAGGCCGACGGTTCTAAGGGGAGGAAGGAGGAGGAGATTGTCCAAAAGGTTTATGCATGTAAAAGCTTAAAAGTGTGGTTACAAGAGGTAGTTTCATGGGAAAGATGTGGTAACTAGATTCTTATGTAAAAACTAGCTAGTTACATCATTAAGTAATACTTACACATGAAAGACATGGGCTAATGAATCCATTTAAGATGTAGGGTGGGCTTATAAGCCCAATATCATGAGTTCATAACATTAACAAGGCCCAAGTTCAAGTATTTAACAAGTTAATTCAACAAAAGCCCAAGTAATTAACCAATAACCTTAGTTAATTAAAATGATTAATAAACTTAATCATGAATGTAAATAATATTTAAAAATATTATTCGTATAATGTACGTGTGTCACAAAGACGTTTCGGGCATTCAAAGTCAAGTACGTTTAATCATGGCAACATGTAAATGTAATAACATACATTCGTTTAATCACAAGTATTAATAATAATTATTATTAATAAATAAACGTTGGAAAAAAAAATCCAGGGTCGTTACATATATGAACTTTGCTACTTCATAGGATTCAAGACTCTCGGTTATACTATATTTGAAGCATCTATAAACTCAGTATGACCAATTTCCTGAGAGGCATTTAATGCACTTTTGAGACACTGAACTTAAGAATTGAAACATGAATGACCTAGTATGCTTGATAACTATTCTCGAGAGACCTCTTAGGAATTGTTATGATATATCTAGTTGCATCCAACTGTAGGATCCAAACTGTGATGACCCGGGAATTTCCGACCAAATTTAAACCTAATCTTTATATGTTTCCGACACGATAAGCAAAGTATGTAATGTTGAATCTCGAAAACTTTGAAACTAGGTTCATATATTCAATTGACCTTTGACCGATTCCGACGATTCACGAACATTGGTTGATAAGTAAATATGTATATACATATAATATAGTATATATAATAAAGTGAAATTTTAAAATATAATTTAAATATTAAAATTAAATATGTAAAATAAGATATAAAATAATTAAGTGGTAATTAAAATGAATTTATATATAAATATATGATTTCTAAATATAAATGTTATTATATGTATATATTAAAGTGTATAAAATCTAAATATTCAATATATGTTATTATGTAATATATAGCATATAATTAATAAATATGATATATGTAATAAATTCTGATATAAAAATATTAAATGTATTTACAAGTTGAAAAATATAGTTGTTATGATAATATTATTATTACTTCATTATTATTATTAATATTAATATTAATATCAATATTAGTATTAGTATTATTAAAGTTATATTATTATAATTATTATGTTATAATGAAATGATTATGATTATCAAATAAAGGTCTTGAATATAAATATTACTATAAGAATGACTAAAACTAAAATTTCTAGATATTATTATGATTATTTATTATTACTAAAATTACCATTTTCATTATTTACTTACTTCTATTATTACCCTTATTATTAGTAGTATTATTAATATCATTATTAACATTATTAATATTAATTATTTTTATCATTAATATCATTATCTTATTTACTTTCATTATTATTCTTATTATTAGTTTTATTAATATTATTAATATATTTGTTAACTAACAAAAAAATTTATGAATTATATATATATATATATATATATATATATATATATATATATATATATATATATGCATCTCAACAGCAATTATTATATAAAAAAAATGTTATACATATATATATAACAGGAAACTAGTATTTTTTTTATTTAGATTATTATTATTAATAATTATAATTATTAGTTATTGATAATATTTATAAGAAATCGAATGATTGGAAACCAGGATCAACAATTTTCATCCCATCGTTTTCCTTACTGTATATAATTGATTCAAATCGTACAATCAATGTTTTAAATAAACAGAACCCAACAAAATTAGTTAACAATCTGTTTCATCCTTTATTTAATTTAATTATTTTATTTTTGTAACCAGTATATTTCTGTCGACCAAATTAGGCGTGTTAAGTAATGTAATTCAGTGTAAGTGATATAGATAAAAGCCACTTTATTCTTTAACAACTACACTTATCAAATTACAGAGCTTAAATTACTAAAAATTCATCAGATATTGAAAAACACAGGCTATTACCCTGTTCGTGTTCTTTTTTCTTAAAAAACTCGAATCCAAATTCTATTTCAAAAAGTAACAATGCAGTTGGGTTAGGATTCGTGTATGTAAATTATCTGCAAAGTCTTAAACTTCAATTTTCCATAACCAATTCAAAATTTGAGGTCAAAGTTTCGAGTTTAAAAGTCAAAGGAATTGTTCAATAGCAAAATTCGATGTGGTTTTGATGTTTTCTGTTGAATTGATAGTTTATAAAGTTTATATGAATGGATTGAAACCTTTTTCATGTTCATGTTTAGGCTAAAACTGTCAAAAATTTCGAATTGGAGTTGGTGTTCATACGACACCTTCAGGACCTGATTCAGTTCCTTTTAAATTTTGTTTTTCTGTTTTAAAAGTAATATGATCAATCAGTAATCATTTATATATCTAGTTTATACCCAAAAACTAAATATTGGAATCATTCATAACTGATTTGGATCGTGGGTCAGTCACGATGAAGAAAAGGAAGGTTAATGGATACGGGTTATAATTAATCAAAATGGTTCTAAAACAGAAAGACATAATTGGAGGCATGGTTAAGGGTGTGTTTGTATGAGCGGGAGGTCGCGGGTTCGAGTCCGGTTGTGGCCATATTTTTTTGGAAAACATTTAAGGTAGACTCTTTAATATAATTATTATTAATATTATCATTTTTATTATTATCATGTTTATTATTGTATTATTATGATTAGCATTCTTAGTTGTATTAATAATATCATTATAATTAATATTATTAGTAATATGATGATTCTTATTATTATTATTATTATCATTGTTATAAGTATTATAACAAATATTATTATTATTATATGTATTACTAGTGTTAGTATTATTATTATTAGTGTTATCAGATTATTGTAAGTATTATTTTCAACCTTATGAATATCGTTAATATTACTATTAAAACTATTATACTAACTATTATTAACAGTAAAATTTCCATAATTATTATTGTTATCAGTATTGTCATTTTTTTATTATTATTATAATCAAATACAATTTTTACTTACCATAATTAATATTATTTTACTAAATAAATGTTATGTATATAAAAATATATTTATAGGAAATATTACATAAGAGTATGTATTAATTATATTAACGAATTTTATATGAATATTCATACATAACAAATCAGGCATTTTTAATATAAAACTAACTGAATATATATTAAAATAATTATCTAAACCCTAATCATTTTTGGTATATACAAATTAAAAATATATAAACTATAACATAGGTTATAATATATGAATTTGTTCAATTTTGATAATATATATTAATAAACATACAAATGATATAGGTTCGTGAATCCGAGGCCAACCCTGCATTGTTCAATGTCGTCATATGTATTTTTACTACAAAATACAGTAGAGTGAGTTTCATTTGCTCCCTTTTACTCTTTACATTTTTGGGACTGAGAATACATGCACTGTTTTAATAACTGTTTTACAATATTTATATGCGTGAGTTTCATTATTCCCTTTTTATATATATTTTTGGGCTGAGAATACATGCAATGTTTTAATAACTATTTTACAATATTTATATGCGTGAGTTTCATTACTCCCCTTTTAAATGCTTTTGCAATATATATTTTTGGGACTGAGAATACATGCGCTATTTTTATAACTGTTTTACGAAATAGACACAAGTAATTGAAACTACATTATATGGTTGAATGATCGAAATCGAATATGACCCTTTTTATTAAGTCTGGTAATCTAAGAATTAGGGAACAGACACCCTAATTGACGCGAACTCTAAAGATAGATCTATCGGGCCCAACAAGCCCCATCCAAAGTACCGGATGCTTTAGTACTTCGAAATTTATATCATGTCTGAAGGAGGATCCCGGAATGATGGGGGTATTCTAATATGCATATTGTGAATATCGGTTACCAGGTGTTCAATCCATATGAATGATATTTTTGTCTCTATGCATGGGACGTATGTTTATGAGAAATGGAAATATGAAAATCTTGTGGTCTATTAAAATGTTGGAAATGATTATTTATGTTAGACTAATGAACTCACCAACCTTTTGGTTGACACTTTAAAGCATATTTATTCTCAGGTATAAAAGAAATCTTCCGCTGTGCATTTGTTCATATTAGAGACATTACTTGGAGTCATTCATGACATATTTCAAAAGACGTTGCATTCGAGTCGTCGAGTTCATCAAGATTATTATTAAGTCAATTATAGATGGATATATTATGAATGGGTATGCATGTCGTCAACTTTCGATGTAAATGAAAGTTATCTTTTAAAAACGAATGCAATGTTTGTAAAATGTATCATATAGAGGTCAAGTACCTCGCGATGTAATCAACTAATTTGAATCGTTTATAATCGATGTGGACTTTGTCTGGATGGATTAGGACGGGTCCTTTCAGTTGGTATCAGAGCGGTGGTCTTAGCGAACCAGGTCTGCATTAGTGTGTCTAACTGATAGTTGTTAGGATGCAATAGTGAGTCTGGACTTTGACCGTGTCTGCATGTCAAAAGTTTTGCTTACCATTTTTGTCAGAAATCGTCTGCTTATCATCCTTAGGAAATTACCTGCTTATCATTCCTAGTCTAGACACATCTTACTGCAATGATTGAATGAATAGTGTATAGACAAAATCCGTATCTTAGCGTATCTACTAATTCATATCTTAGCATATTTGTTACTGTAGACTTTGCCTGACAGCTTCCGAAGATTCCTCCATAACTTATGGGATTTTAGTATTATATATGCATATGTAAATTATGTATTGCAGGGTACTAATCTACATCCTATAATCTATTTCTTATCGAAAATCCTTCATCTGATCGTACGAGATGAATCCCTCAAGCAGTTCGAATTCCTCAGATTCTGACAGCTATTCCGATATGGATTTTCACCTAAGCTCTGAAAGCAGCGTCACCAGAATTAATCAACTAATCATCCATCCCCAATTCATCTGATGGATTCATAGTCGACTTAATTAATGGAAATGTGAAGAAGGCGATCCTTTCCACCAACCTCTTGGCGGAGAACCTGAAGCACTTACCGGCGAACCACTTCGATACACTATATTCACTCTCATTTCCAGGATATCTCGCCATGATTATATGATATCCAAAATTCTCAACCTTATTCATCCGCTCGTTACAATCGACAATCATTTCGGAATAATGGAAGAAGTCAACGAGCTTCACGCTCGAGTAATCAATTTGGAGAATATGGTGCAAAACGTACCAACTTCAGCAACATCATCGGCACCAACAGTACCATCAATAATAGCACCAGTACCATCAATAATCCATGCCTCAACATCTCATTCTGTACCTCGAGTATAATCATCATTCTACATATCGTTCTACATTGATTATCTTCATTCTTCATGGCGATTAAGTAATCTCTAAAGGTTTTAGAGATTATTTATTCTAGTTCCAACCGAAAATCAAATGAGATTAATATCATATTAACTCATTAAATCCATGATTACATCTGAAGAAAAAATATATATATATATATGTTTTCATAAAGATTGTAATTAAAAATTCTTCTGTACAAACTGTTAATGGTGAAAATATTTTAACGGGTAGGTAATACCTGAGGAATATTTAGATTTCACATTAATAAGTTACACTGTATATTCTTCGAATCTGATTTAACAGTTATTCACTATCCTACTTACATCCACCGGTATCCGTATCCGTTCACCGCAGAATAACCATTTTCATTCAATTTTAAATTTGGATTTTGACCTATCAGAATCCAACAAGTGGCATAATGAAGAAAACATTTGATAAAATAAAATTTGTTAGAAACAGACTAATTAACTATGAGAAATTTTGCTAACAATCCACTCTAACAAAATCCTAGCTAACTGTTCCTAGCTAACTGATTACATTTTATTTAGCGCAATTTATTTATCGCAATTTATTTATCGTAATTTAATTATCGCAATTTTATTTATCATCATTTAATTTCAGTTATTTACTTTACGCATTTTATTTATCGTCATTTAGTTTCTGTTATTTATTTTACGCACTTTAAATATCGAGACACGTATACAAGGTTTTGACATATCATATCGACGCATCTATATATATTATTTGGAATAACCATAGACACTCTATATGCAGTAATGCGGGAGTTAGCAATACAGGATTGGGGTTGATTCTACAATAATATATATAGTTTGAGTTGTGATCGAGTCTGAGACGTATACGGGTCACGACACGTATTAATTAATTTAAATATTATATATTGCTAACTGTGGACTATCAATTGAGGACTACCGACATTGGACAATTAAAATGAATTAAAATATTGATTATAACATATAAAACTAAATAATTCTTCAAGTTTGCCACTTGATTTCATCTTAAACGCCATTTGTATCTTGACAATTCTAATCTGCGTTCAAACCTTTCAAGATTCTTGAAAACACCTCAATTGAAAGGATGAACCAACCGCACTTCATCTATGGAAGAAAAGATTGACGCATATAGTTATGCACCTGAAAACTCCCGGACCCTAAGTAAAAGTTAACACATGTCTATGTTAGCTCCTTTGGCATTGTTATTACCGAAAATAACATTGCAACACTTTTTCAAATTAGCCAATTTTATCACAGCTTCAACAAATCAACTTTAACTTCCATTCAAATTAGCCTTATTATAACCTCGATATATAAGTTTCCTGTCGTCATTGTTACCGGAGAACCGTTTATATTTCACCACATTAGCAGTAAAATTACCAGCAACTTCAATGAATTTGGACTTTCCGAAAGATTATTATATTCATTGAAACCTCATCTTGTATTCATCTATATCCTGTAACAATAATTGCCATACCAATTACCGGGAATCAGCAATCAGTATTTCGAATCTCGTAGCATTTCTACATAAATAGTTATATGTATACATATAACAATTATCTCCTAGAATTACGATCTTCAATTCTGAAATTTTGAAAAGGCACCCAGTTTACGAATCGATACTCTGAATGTTGAAAAAGCTGAATGAAGCAGCAGAAACTGTAGGCAACCGTAAACGACCTTAGTCGTCGGAAGTTTGATGATAAAGAATAATATGTTGGAAAAGCTCAGAAACGTTGGAACTGGAAAATGGATAGAGTTAACCATGAAGGAGACCAAGGACAAATACAAGGACCATACCCTATATTCAAAGAATCCAGATAATTCTGGATCCGTTGAAATCTTTAGAGAATATCTTGCTCTGAAGTCATGTTAAAATCTTGCGGAAAATCTTTCTCCATCAACCATCGAACTTAGAAATTCCAAAATATCATCATCAATATCTTCGATATTTCTGAGGATATTTTCATAAATATTCTCGTCCGAAATTATATACCTCTTCGTGCTTCCTGTGTATCATTATATTGGAAACATTCAAGAGAATATTTAGTACCGAAAAGCAGATTATGCGAAACTATGAAGAAAGTCGTGGACAAATCACAAAGAATAAGTTTGACTTCAAAGAATCCAAATGATTCAATGTCTGCTAATGTCTTTAGTGAATATCTTGCTCCTTACTCTAAACCCTTGCAGAAAATAGTTTCTATCATCCGCTGATCTTAGATATTCCGAGATATTAGCGTATCTTTCATTATAAATATCCTCCATATTTCTGGAGATATTTTTATAACTATTCTTATCTGAAATCATTAATCTCTTCGTGCTATCAATATTACATCATATAGAAACTGTTAGTTTCTATATTCTGTAAACTTTCGAGCTTAAAATATGAATGTTATTGAAGTAATGTTGGGAACTGATGCATGGGTTAGTATAATATAACGACACTTGATCAACGTGATTATATTACAGTAAGTCATGCTGAGTTTCTAATGGGACGTGATGATTCACAGATCCTAACGTCATCACGTGCCATGTTACATAACTCTTTCATTATGCTTAACTTCTGAACATATCAAGAAAGTATATTCTTGATAGTTCTATTCTCAGTGATTCTGGTAATTTGATAAATCAAATCGTGCTAATACATTAGTTCTTATTTAGAACACGATGTTTATTCGAAATTCCATACTTACTAATTCTGGACCGTTACTCGCTTTACTAGAGGTCGAGAGGATAATAAAAAGGCAAAGAGCTCCAAAATATAAGAGAAAATATAAAGCCCAACAACAACACCGAAATTACAAACCGTGGATATCAGTGCGTATAGCAATATAAAGACACGGGAGGATTATAAATACAATAATCCCTAAAGCATAGTAGAAATAAACGGATTCCTCCGGTGGAAGTTGGAAAAGGAGAATGATTGTTGCGATAATCAGGATAAGGACAAGGATCAGAACTGGATTAAGCACTTTCACGATCTTTTGAATTTGGGAATTGAGTATTGAAGTGGTGAAAATTAATGGAACGGAAAAGGTAAAATTTATAGTGAAAATATCAGACAGAGGAATCGAGGCAGATCACCGTATTTAATTATAGAAATCTAAATTTCCTTATTCGCAGGAGAATCAAATCTTTTAGATTTCGAAGATTTTCTTCAAATCCCTTAAATTCCAGAATTCAACCAAAACAACGTCAAAAGTTAAGACGCATCCTGTTTTCTAAATTCAATCGTGACTACGTCAAAAGTTAAGATGTATCTTACTTTCAAAATTCAACCCTGACTCTGTCAAAAGTTACGATGAATCTTTACTTATCCTATTTCAATCTTTTGTGATAATTTCACTCGTACGCTTCGAATAATTGAGTTGTTTTATTCAAATCACCTGATGGTGATAAAACTTTAATTTTTAACTCATATTCGTCATGAAAACATTTTTATTGTTAGCCATGACGACCACACTCAAATTTCGGGACGAAATTTCTTTAACGGGTAGGTACTGTAATGACCCGGGAATTTCCGACCAAATTTAAACTTAATCTTTATATGTTTCCGACACGATAAGCAAAGTCTGTAATGTTGAATCTCGAAAACTTTGAAACTAGGTTCATATATTCAATTGACCTTTGACCGATTCCGACGATTCACGAACATTGGTTGATAAGTAAATATGTATATACATATAATATAGTATATATAATAAATTGAAATTTTAAAATATAATTTAAATATTAAAATTAAATATGTAAAATAAGATATAAAATAATTAAGTGGTAATAAAAATGAATTTATATATAAATATATGATTTCTAAATATAAATGTTATTAATATATGATTTCTAAATATAAATGTTATTATATGTATATATTAAAGTGTGTAAAATCTAAATATTCAATATATGTTATTATGTAATATATAGCATATAATTAATAAATATGATATATGTAATAAATTCAGATATAAAAATATTAAATGTATTTACAAGTTGAAAAATATAGTTGTTATGATAATATTATTATTACTTCATTGTTATTATTAATATTAATATTAATATCAATATTAGTATTATTAAAGTTATATTATTATAATTATTATGTTATAATGAAATGATTATGATTATCAAATAATGGTCTTGAATATAAATATTACTATAAGAATGACTAAAACTAAAATTTCTAGATATTATTATGATTATTTATTATTACAAAAATTACCATTTTCATTATTTACTTACTTCTATTATTACCCTTATTGTTAGTAGTATTATTAATATCATTATTAACGTTATTAATATTAATTATTTTTATCATTAATATCATTATCTTATTTACTTTCATTATTATTCTTATTATTAGTTTTATTAATATTATTAATATATTTGTTAACTAACAAAAAAATTTATGAATTATATATATATATATATATATATATATATATATATATATATATATATATATATATATATATATATATATATAAAATATGATCTATGCATCTCAACAACAATTATTATATAAAATAAAATGTTATACAGATATATATAACAGGAAACTAGTATTTTTTTTATTTAGATTATTATTATTAATAATTATAATTATTAGTTATTGATAATATTTATAAGAAATCGAATGATTGGAAACCAGGATCAACAATTTTCATCCCATCGTTTTCCTTACTGTATATAATTGATTCAAATCGTACAATCAATGTTTTAAATAAACAGAACCCAACAAAATTAGTTAACAATCTGTTTCATCCTTTATTTAATTTAATTATTTTATTTTTGTAACCAGTATATTTCTGTCGACCAAATTAGGCGCGTTAAGTAATGTAATTCAGTGTAAGTGATATAGATAAAAGCCACTTTATTCTTTAACAACTACACTTATCAAATTACAGAGCCTAAATTACTGAAAATTCATCAGATATTGAAAAACACAGGCTATTACCCTGTTCGTGTTCTTTTTTCTTGAAAAACTCGAATCCAAATTCTATTTCAAAAAGTAACAATGCAGTTGGGTTAGGATTCGTGTATGTAAATTATCTGCAAAGTCTTAAACTTCAATTTTCCATAACCAATTCAAAATTTGAGGTCAAAGTTTCGAGTTTAAAAGTCAAAGGAATTGTTCAATAGCAAAATTCGATGTGGTTTTGATGTTTTCTGTTGAATTGATAGTTTATAAAGTTTATATGAATGGATTGAAACCTTTTTCATGTTACATGTTTAGGCTAAAACTGTCAAAAATTTTGAATTGGAGTTGGTGTTCATACGACACCTTCAGGACCTGATTCAGTTCCTTTTAAATTTTGTTTTTCTATTTTAAAAGTAATATGATCAATCAGTAATCATTTATATATCTATTTTATACCCAAAAACTAAATATTAGAATCATTCATAACTGATTTGGATCGTGGGTCAGTCACGATGAAGAAGAGGAAGGTTAATGGATATGGGTTATAATTAATCAAAATGGTTCTAAAACAGAAAGACGTAATTGGAGGCATGGTTAAGGGTGTGTTTGTGTGAGCGGGAGGTCGCGGGTTTGATAATGCTAAAAACGAACATATATTTCATAGCATTATTCCTCAAGAAAGACAAGCTTTTAGTTGCAATTGTTCTATTTACAAGTGATATTCGTTTAAATAATAAAAGGTGAAGACAAAAGACAGATTCGACGAATTGAAGACGCAAACGACCAAAAAGCTCAAAAGTACAAAAGACAATCAAAGAGGTTCCAATTATTGACAAGAAACGTCTCGAAATTACAAGAGTACAAGATTCAAAACGCAAAGTACAAAATATAAAATTGTACGCAAGGACGTTCGAAAATCCGGAACCGGGACATGAGTCAACTCTCAACGCTCGACGCAACGGACTAAAAATTACAAGTCAACTATGCACATAAATATAATATAATATATAATTAATTATATTAATTATATATATATTATATATATATTATAAACCGTCGGTAAACAAAGAGCCAAACTCCTCTGAGCTGTAAAAGCAAACTCCGCGACTCGCGGAGTTTGAAGGCCAAAAAGGCCGCGAGTCGCGGAGCCCCCAGTTTTGAAACTCCCTATAAAGCAAACCGAATTCTGATCATTTTCATCATCTTTTTCTTCTTCTTCTCATACGTAAAATATATATATATATTTATAATTTATATTTTAATTTTAATTATAATTCTAATAATAAGGGTATGTTAGCGAATATTGTAAGGGTGTAAGTCGAAATTCTGTCTGTGTAACGCTACGCTATTTTTAATCATTGTAAGTTATGTTCAACCTTTTTACATTAATGTCTCGTAGCTAAGTTATTATTATGCTTATTTAAAACGAAGTAATCATGATGTTGGGCTAATTACTAAAATTGGGTAATTGGGCTTTGTACCATAATTAGGGTTTGGACAAAAGAACGACACTTGTGGAAATTAGACTATGGGCTATTAATGGGCTTTATATTTGTTTAACTAAATGATAGTTTGTTAATGTTAATATAAAGATTTACAATTGGGCGTCCTTATAAATTACCATATACACTCGATCGGACACGATGGGCGGGGTATTTATATGTACGAATAATCGTTCATTTAACCGGACACGGGAATGGATTAATAGCCACTAGAATAATTAAAACAGGGGTGAAATTACATTCAAGGGTAATTGGTGTAATTGTTAACAAAGTAGTAAAACATTGGTTTACACGCAGTCGATAACCTGGTGTATTCATTAAACAAAGTATTAAAACCTTGTTACAATTCGAATCCCCAATTAGTTGGAATATTTAACTTCGGGTATAAGAATAATTTGATGAGGACACTCGCACTTTATATTTATGACTGATGGACTGTTATGGACAAAAACCAGACGGACATATTAAATAATCCAGGACAAAGGACAATTAACCCATGGGCATAAAACTAAAATCAACACGTCAAACATCATGATTACGGAAGTTTAAATAAGCATAATTCTTTTATTTCATATTTAATTTCCTTTATTTTATATTTAATTGCACTTCTAATTATCGCACTTTTATTTATTGTTATTTAATTGCACTTTTAATTATCGTCCTTTTTAATTATCGCAAGTTTATTTTATCGCACTTTTATTATTCGCAATTTCATTATCGTTATTTACTTTACGCTTTAATTTAAGTCTTGTATTTATTTTACATTTGGTTTTAACTGCGACTAAAGTTTTAAAATCGACAAACCGGTCATTAAACGGTAAAAACCCCCCTTTATAATAATAATATTACTTATATATATATATTTGTATTTTTATAAAAGTAAACTAATATAGCGTTAAGCTTTGTTTAAAGATTTTCCCTGTGAAACGAACCGGACTTACTAAAAACTACACTACTGTACGATTAGGTACACTGCCTATAATTGTTGTAGCAAGGTTTAAGTATATCCATTCTATAAATAAATAAATATCTTGTGTAAAATTGTATCGTACTTAATAGTATTTCCTGCAAAAATTTAATAGTATTTTATACCACTCCGCTACCGCATCAAGTATTTTTGGCGCCGCTGCCGGGGAACTTTCTAAACGCCGGAAGCGCAACGCTAATATATAAATAAAAAAAAAAACGTTTTAAATATTCGAAAATATAAAAAGAAAAACAAAAATATAAGTATTTTTTTTAAGATTTTGTTAAATATTTAAGTTTTATAAGTTTCTTCATTTTTATTTTAGTTTATAAAAATATAAGTTTTATTTAAATATATCTTTTATTTATATAAAAACAGAAAACAGAAAAAAAAAAAATAAATAAATAAATAAAGAAAAACGCGTAGAAGATTAAACCTGTCATCTGAATTTCTGAACCCCGCGAGACGCGGGGTTTGAAGCTTTGAATACCGCAAGTCGCGGAGGGGACCTGACACACGAACAGGAAGCCCTAATCCTGCATTTATTACGGATTATTATTAATTATTATTATTATTAACCCTAATTATTATTATTATTATAATTAAGTTTATTTTTAATTTAAGTTTTATTTAATTTATATTTTAGTTAAATTAGTTTAATTAAATTGTAAAATTAGTAGTTTTATTAAATAAATAATATAAAAATAATATTTTTATAAAAATTGTACTTTTTACAACTTTTTGTATATTTTTATATTTTTTCCCTTTTTAATCGTTGTAGCGTAATATTTGTATTTTTCGCTCATATTTAATTTTAAACTTAGTTTTTGCTATAGTTATTTTTACTCCTAGATTTTTAGGCTTTGCCGTAGAATTCCTTAAGTGCTTTTTCTTTAGACTAAGATTTAGGTGCTTTAGAATTTTGCGACGCCTTTTTAAGTTTTAGTTTCTTTTTAAGTTATTTCCATTTGGGATTTAGTTTTTCCTGTAAGCTTTAATATTTTTAGACACCTTTTACCTATGTATCAATTATCATTCCAATTAGTAATCTCAATTTGCGATTATAATTTTAAGTTAGTTGTAGTAATAAGGTTAGGTTAGTCAAGTATTTTTAAGTTTTTATAAGTTTCTTTTATTTTTCCGTCACCTTTTATTTTTCAACCATTTTTCTTTTTCAACCTTTTTTCGACGAACTCTTTTTCTTTCTTATTTCTCGCTATTCTAGTTTTTAGGACATAGATTTTTATTCTACTTCTTATCTAAATTTCTTAAAATTACGAAAATTTATTTTAAGTGGTTAAATTAATAGACATCAAAATTTTCTGGTTCGTAGTAATAGTTGGATTTGTACGTGGACCGGGTTATTGGAGCCAAACAGTCTTCAATTATATTGAGACCAAACAAATCCTGCCCCTCTGCTGCATCTTTTGGCTATTCGAAACGTGGGCAAAATCAGAAAAGTCTATTAATTGGATAACTTATTATAATTTTTCTTTTCTTTTAAAAACTATTAGGATATTCAGTGAATGCACCGAGCAAGACGTTCATCACCTTTTGTACGTTCACCACCTGTAACTAGATCAAGACATTTAGCAAATATAACCGCCGTTGATTTTTCTTTAGAATCGTCATCCAGTCGACCAAGTACTTCAGTTCAAATTTCCGATAATCCATTTTTTTAACCCGACCTCACAATTGAGAATCCGGAAAATATTCAGGAACGGTTCGTAGATCCTGAACCATTAAACTTTCCTCCGGAGCCACCAATCATTCAAACAGAGATTGTTGAGAAACGAACCATTAAATCAGAATCATCTAGTGATTCCGATTCAACAAATTCAATTATGGAGAATCTGGAACCTTTAAGTATGGAAGACCGAATGAGAGCTAAACGCACTGGCCAAGGTCACGCAATTACTCATCCAGACATTAATGCGCCAGATTATGAAATCAAAGGACAAATTCTACACATGGTGACTAATCAATGCCAATTTAGTGGTGCGTCGAAGGACGATCCAAATGAACATCTACGTACCTTTAATAGGATCTGCACACTATTTAAAATCCGAGAAGTGGAGGATGAACAGATATATCTCATGTTATTTCCCTGGACTTTAAAGGGAGAAGCCAAAGATTGGTTAGAATCGTTACCTGAAGGGGCGATTGATACATGGGATGTTTTAGTTGACAAATTTCTTAAGCAATTCTTTCCTGCATCTAAAGCCGTAAGACTTCAAGCAGAAATTGTTACGTTCACACAGAAACCAAATGAAACTCTATATGAGGCGTGGACTAGATATGGAAAGTTGTTAAGAGGATGTCCGCAACATGGTTTAGACACCTGTCAAATAGTACAAATATTCTACCAAGGATGCGACATCACTACAAGAAAAGACATAGATATAGCAGCTGGTGGTTCTATTATGAAGAAAACCGAAACTGATGCTTACAAAATTATTGATAATACTGCTTCCCACTCACATGAGTGGCACCAAGAAAAAGACATCGTTAGATCATCTAAAGCAGCTAGAGCCGATTCTAGCCATGACTTAGATTCCATTTGCGCAAAGATAGATGCTGTGGAGAGACGAATGGAAAAGATGACTAAAGATATTCACTCAATACGAATTAGTTGTGAGCAGTGTGGAGGACTACATTTGACAAAAGATTGTCTCGGTATTGAATTAACAATGGAACAAAGAGAGAATATTTCATACATAAACCAAAGGCCTGGAAATAATTATCAGAATAATTATCAACTGCCAAGACCGATTTACAATCAAAACCAGAATTATAACAGAAATATTCCATACAACAACCAACAAGGTCCTAGCAATCAACAAGTATCCAATAATACTTACAACCAGCAAAGACCTAATTTTCAAAACAAACCACCACAACAAACCGATGATAAAAAGCCGAATTTAGAAGATATGATGACGAAGCTAGTTGAAACTCAAACGCAGTTTTTCACATCTCAGAAACAAACTAATGAACAAAATGCTCAAGCATTTAGAAATCAACAAGCTTCTATTCAAAATCTGGAACAAGAAGTGAGTAACCTAGCAAGGTTAATAGGTGAAAGAAAACCGGGAAGTCTACCTAGTGATACAAATGCTAACCCCCGGAATGAAACAGCTAAAGCTATTACCACAAGAAGTGGTACAACACTTAAACCACCGGAAATACCTGTAACTTCTGATGAAACTATTCCTACTCCACAAGAACCACAACCTGATCAAGATAAGGAAAAAGAACCGGTAGTTGAAAAGGTTAATGAAGATAACACAGTTAAGGCTAAACCTTATGTTAAACCATACCAACCACCACTTCCTTACCCGAGTAAAATGAAGAAAGAGAAACTTGAAGCCGAGCAATCCAAATTCTTGGATATGTTTAAACAGATAAATGTAAATCTTCCTTTCATTGATGTGTTTTCAGGAATGCCTAGATATGCTAAATTCTTGAAAGATCTAATTTCAAATAGAAAGAAAATGGAAGAACTCTCGGCTGTTACTATGAATGCTAATTGTTCAGCAGTGCTGTTGAATAAGATACCAGAAAAACTATCTGATCCAGGAATTTTCACAATTCCATGTTTTCTGGGTAGTCTTAATTCAATAGAAGCATTGGCAGACTTAGGTGCTAGTATAAATTTAATGCCGTATTCACTATACGCTAAACTAGACCTTGGAGAATTGAAACCAACCAGAATAAGCATACAACTAGCCGATAGATCAATAAAATATCCTAGAGGGATAATGGAGAACATGCTAGTTAAAGTTGGTACTTTAGTATTTCCAGTAGATTTTGTTGTTTTGGACATGGAAGAAGATTCTCAAGTTCCTCTCATATTAGGAAGACCATTCTTAAACACGGCTAAAGCAATGATAGACGTGTTCGGTAAGAAACTGACCCTAAGTATAGAGGATGAGAGTGTTACCTTTTCAGTTGATAGAGCAATGCAACAACCACAATCTGCAGATGATACATGTTATTATATTCAAACTATAGATGCACATGCAGAATTATTAGAAGAATTTCCAGAATTACAAGGAACAGGAGAATGTTCTTTAGGAGAAGGTAATGAACCAATTGATGAAGCTGAAATGTTAGCTACACTTATAGCTAATGGATATGAACCAACAACAGAAGAAATTCAAATGCTAAAAGAAGAAGACAGATATCGATATAAATCATCGATAGAAGAACCTCCGAAATTAGAGTTAAAGCCACTTCCAAACAATTTGGAATACGCTTATTTACATGGTGAATTTGAATTACCTGTAATAATATCGTCTTCTCTTACTGAAAATGAGAAATCACAACTCATTTCTGTGTTGAAAGCTCATAAACCAGCCATTGCATGGAAGATTCATGATATTAAAAGAATAAGTCCTTCGTATTGCACACATAAAATCCTTATGGAAGAAGGTCATAAAACGTATGTGCAACGCCAACGAAGACTAAATCCAAATATGCAAGATGTAGTTAAGAAAGAGATTATTAAACTGCTAGATGCAGGTCTAATTTATCCAATCTCTGATAGTCCATGGGTAAGCCCAGTTCAATGCGTGCCTAAGAAGGGTGGCATGACTGTCATTACAAATGAGAAAAATGAGCTTATTCCTACTAGGACTGTAACAGGATGGCGTGTGTGTATTGATTATAGAAAATTAAATGACGCCACCAGAAAAGATCACTTTCCCTTACCTTTCATAGATCAAATGTTGGAAAGATTAGCCGGAAATAGTTACTATTGTTTTCTAGATGGATTTTCCGGATATTTTCAAATTCCAATAGCACCCGAAGATCAAGAGAAAACCACATTCACGTGCCCTTAT